>NW_020954571.1:20462040-20684266 GCF_900497805.2 Vombatus ursinus | reverse complement strand
ATCTATCTATCTATCTATCTATCTATCTATCTATCTATCTATCTATCTATCTATCCATCTATCTATCTATCTCACCCTATTCACACAAGGTGTATCTTGGAAGGGTGATAGATTTAAATATTTATATTTAAATATATATTTATATTTATATCTATATCTATATGTCCATGCATGTATATATATCTCGATAAAGCAAATCTCAAAGGCTAGATGATAGAGGTAAAGGGAAAGTCTGGAAGTGGTAGCAAGGAATATGTTTACTCCTTCTCCTGTCTCAGTATTTCATTGGGCATGAGAGACAGTATATGTAGCACTGGAGTTGGTAGCCAGAGATGCAGGATATTCTGAGGGGAGCCATATTTTTATGACTTCAAGAATATGAAGGGTTTATAAGTATAAGAGGTCTCATAGAAACAGCAGTTGGTTAATAGAGATTCTAGGCACAGTGGAAGAAGAGAGCAGAACAGGGAACCATATAAGAGAAAGGGAATTTTCACACAAACAGCTTTCAACTTTGAATCATGGAAATTTGGAAATAAAGAGAGAGTTTGCTAGACATGACAACAGACTGTCAAACCATTCTCAATAAGTTATGGCAGCTGTGCCCCAGGTGCCAACTTGGATATTGATTTCTTATTAGAAAATGGTTTGTAAATATCAAATGAGTTCACTTTAAAATAATATAGGAGCTATATGTACTAAGTAGTTTCAACATGGAAATTAGGTAAAGACTACATAAATAATATTTTCTTTTTTCCATACGGATTAAAACAATCGTGGTACAAAAATATATAAACAGATATTTTAAATTATTATAGCAAAGGCAGCAATATTGTATTTCTTTGTAACATCAGAATCAAATTTACATATCTATTTTCATTTTTTTCATCTGATTCTTATCTTCACTATAATACTTACGATGATCTGAAAGAAATATGCTTTTCCTAGGTTCTTTTGGAAATAATCAAAAAACTTAGATCTAGAAGATATCTATAATATTCATTATCTTATTTAAACTAACAGTGGTGAACCAACGGATTCCTTTTAAAATCTGCAAAGAACAGGAGGCAAGTATATGTCCATCAACTGGAGAATGGCAAAAGAAAAATAGTGGTACATTACTGCAAGAGAATATTACTATGTTACAAGAAATGATAAGCATTGGAAGATTTACATAAATCGATTTAAAATAAGCAGGAAAAACAGAGGTAGGAAAACAAAATACATGACTACAACAATGTAAATGGAAAGAACAACACAACAAACAATTGAAATTAAATGTTGTCATATTAGAATGACTAAGCTTGGCTCCAAAGAGGAGCTATATTAAGATATGAGAAAGCATTTCCTTGTCTTGTTTGCAGAAATGGGGGACTATGGATGTGAAACACTAAATATAATGTCAGAGTTTTTTGATGTGTTGGTTAGTTTTGTCAAAAAATTTTTTGTTCTTTTTTATTCTTTGAAATAAGGGATAGCTTTCTAGTTTTCTAGAAAAACAAAAGTTATCAATAAAAAGAATTTTCAAACAAAAAACTTAATTAGTTTTATAGTGGGAAATGTGAAAGCAAAAGGTTTACTATAGTTAGGTAAGTGTTCTAAGTGTCAAGTGTTAATGAATTTTGATGTCATGGAATATGCACATACTCAAATTAGTATCATTCCCCAACTTCCTGAGTTTTACTAGAAGTGAAAGTGCAACATATTTGCAGATGAGAAAAGCTTAACGTCCATCTTACTATGATTAAAGATAAGAGTCAGAGCCAATCTAAAACAGAGAACTAGATAACATGAAAACTATAATCAAATTCAAAAAGTTACCTTTATAAGCATGAGGGCTTCACTGAATTCAGTCATATCAATTTCACTCTCCTGCAACACATTTATTAAGGAAAAAAACACGATGTGATGTTAATGAATAATAGACATGCATTCCAAACACAAGAAGGCATCCTCACAAAATGATGGCTGCCTGACACCATAAATTCATAAACTAATATCTTTTCATTATAGTGCTTTATCTGTAAAATATAACGATCTTATATTTTTAAAGCAATAAAAATTCACCTTGCTGAAAAACTTCATGTGGTTTTTAAGTTCATCAAGCTGTTGCTTATGTTCCAGATAGCGTAATTGTAGTTCTTTATTTTCTTGAGTAAGTTTTTCTGTTTGGTCTTGAAAATAAAAAAAGACATAATAAAAAAGCTAAAACAAAAATTTGGGTCTGAGAAATTATTCCAAATGAATTTTCCAATCCTTGATACACATCAAATTCTAGCTAATACTCTTTTAGCCAAGGAACTGAGGTAATAAGGTAGCTGAGGTGATATTAAAACTAGACAAAGGCACCAGGAGAATAAAGAACAAACTAATGCCATATTATAAACCAAAGGCATTATTCTCTTGGTTAGAAACACTTTCAATAAGAGTTCATATCATATTTATACAATACATATATATGTTTGTGTATATATGTGAAAATAAAACACATATTATGTGTTCATATATGTGTTTATGTATGTACACACACACATATACATATATACACACATATACATATTTACACATATTACATAGGGAAATCAAGGCCAATGGCACATCAAAGTTACACTTATTTTAAAATATCTAAGAAAATATTTTGTTAAATCCAAGTCTTTTACTTACTTATTGTGGTTCCTGAAAGACATGAAACAAAGTTTTTTAGAAATTTTCTAATTAGTTTCTTAATTTTTCTATAACTTCCTAATTTACATAATAAAGTCATTATCTGGAGTTAAAATAAGGTACTTTTCCTGTCATTTAATCTCAGATTGCTAAGCAATCATTTCTCTTAGCGATTTGTTACTATAGCTGGAATTATGTTATCAATTATGTTAGGATAATGCCCTGGTCAATATATACAAAGTTTGTTAAATAGAGCACATGCTTAGGGTTGTTTTTCCAGTAACATTAATAGGTTACATTATTCTATCTGGATTGACTTGCCAAGCTACCCTAATGACCAAAAGCATGTATTTACAGGTGAGTAGACTGTAGCCATGCAAACAAACATAGCTAATAAGACCTTAAAGAGCTAAATCTTGATTTCCTCAACTCATATCTAAAGTAAGCCCAGTTATTTGTTTTTCTGTAATGTTTTTAAAATTAATCTGGTTCTGATTAATAAAATTGAAAATAAAATCACTGAACTAATAAATAAAACTACGAGCAGGTTGTATAAAAAAAGAATAAAATAGATGAGCCATTGGTTAATTTGATTAAAATAAAGAAATCCAAATGACCAGTATCAATAATGAAAAGGATGAATTCACTACCAATGATGATGAAACTAAAGCAATTATTAGGAGCTGTTCTGCCTAATTATATGCCAACAAATCTAACAATCTAAGTGAAATGGATAAATATTTACAAAAATACAAACTGCCCAAATGAACAAAAGAAGAAATAGAACACTTAAATAACCCTATCTTAGAAAAAAAATTGAACAAGCAATCAATTCCCTAAGAAAAAATTCCCAGGACCAAATGGATTCACAAGTGAATTCTACCAAACATTTAAAGAACAATTAATTCTAGTATTACATAAACAATTTGGAAAAATAGGCAAAAAGGAATCTTACCAAATTCCTTTTATGATACAAATATAGTGCTTATATCTAAACCAAGAAGAGCAAAAACAGAGGAAGAAAACTACAGACTAATTTCTCTAATGAATATTGATGCAAAAATTTTAAATAAAATAGTAAGCAAGGAGATTTTAGCAATATATCACAAAGACCATACACTATGACCAGGTGGGATTTATACCAGGAATCCAGGGCTGGTTCAGTATTAGGAAAACTAACAGCATAATTGACCATATCAATAACTATACCAACAAATATCATATGATTATCTCAACAGATGCAGAAAGAGCTTTTGGCAAAATAAAACACTCATTCCTATTTTAAAAAAAAAACACTAGAAAACTAGGAATAAATGAAGCATTTCTTAAAATGATAAGTAGTATCTATTTAAAACTATCAGCAAACATTATATGTAATGGGGATAAGCTAGAAGCTTTCCCAATAAGATCAGGGGTGAAGCACGGATGTCAAATTATCACCACTATTATGAAACACAGTACTAAAAGTGATAGCTATTGCCAATAAAAGAAGAAAAAGAAATTGAAAGAATTAGAATAGGCAATGAGGAAACAAAACTATCACTCTTTGTAGATAATATGATAGTATGCCTAGAGAATCAACTAAAAACTAGTTGAAATAATTAACAATTTTACCAAAGTTGTAGGATACAAAATAAACCCACATAAATCATCACCATTTCTATATATTGCCAACAAAGTTCTGTAGCAAGAAATAGAGAAATTCAGGAGCAATTAGGTGGTGCAGTGGCACCAGCCTTGGACTCAGGAGGACCTGAGTTCAAATTTGGACTCAGACACAAAACACTCACTAGCTGTGTGACCCTGGGCAAGTCACTTAACCCCATTGCCTAGCCAAAAAAAAAAAAAAAAAGAAATAGAGAAATTCCATTTAAGATAACTGCAGACAATATAAAATTCTTGGGAGTCTACTGCCAGGATAAAACCAGAACTACATGAACACAATTACAAAACACTTTTTTATATATGGTCAGATCTAAACAATTGGAGAAATATTAATTGCTCATGGGTAGGCTGAGCGTATATAATGAAAATGACAATTCTATCTAAATTAATTTACTTATTCAGTGATAGACCAAATTACCAAAAATTATTTTATAGAACTAGAAAAAAATAATAAAATTCATCTGGAAGAACAAAGTCAAGAATATCAAGGGAATCAATGAAAAAATGTGAAGGAAAGTAGCCTATTATATCAGATCTCAAACTATTACAAAGTGGTAATCATCAAAACAATTTGCTACTGGCTAAGAAATAGAGTGGTAGATCAGTGGAATAGATTAGGCACACAAGACACGATAGTAAATGACCATAGTAATCTAGTACATGATTAATGCAAAGATCCAAGCTTTAGAAATAAGAATTCACTATTTGACAAAAGCTATTTTGACAAAACAGTTCAGCAGAAATTATGTATAAACTAACATCTCATACCAACCATATACCAAGATAAAATCAAAATGGGTACATAATTTAGACAAGGAATAACATCATAAATAAATTAGAGGAGTATGAAATATTTTATTTGTCAGATCAATGGATAAAGGGGAGAATTTGTGACCAAACAAAATACAGAGAGCATTACAAGATTTAAAATGTATAATTCTGATTACATTAAATTAATTTTTTTTTGCACAAACTAAAGCAATGCGCAGCGAAAATTAGAAAAGCAGAAAACTAGGAATTTTTTTTACAAGTTTCTCAGATAAAATTTACAAGTTTCTCTCACATACATAGAGTATTAAGTCAAATTTATAATAATATGAGAAATAATATGGGAAATAAAACATCCCCATTGGTAAATGGTGAAAGGATGTAAACAGGCAGTTTTCAGAAGAAATCAAAGCTATCTATAGCAGTATGAAAAAATGCTGTCCTGAATCCAGAACAAGCACCTTATCCACTATGCCACCTAACTTCCCAAACCTTCCCACTATTTATTAGAGAAATGTAAATTAAAACAACTCTGAGGTACCATCTCACAACTATCACATTGACTAATATGATGGAAAAAGAAAATGATGTTGGTGGAGTTGTGAACTGATTCAGCCATTCTGGAGAGCAATTTGGAACTATGCCCAAAGGGCTATAAAATTGTGCATACCCTTTGACCCAGTAATACTGCTACTATATCTGTACCATAAAGAGATCAAAGAAAAAGGGAAATGATCTATACACTATTTATAGCAGCTATTTTTATTGTTGCGAAGAATTGGGAATTGAGGGGATGCCTATAAATTTGGGAATGGCTGAACAAGTTGTGGCATATTATTGTGATAGAATACTACTGTGCTATAAGAAATAGCAAGCAAGATGCTTTCAGAAAAACCTGGGAAGACTTATATGAACTAATGCACAGTAAAGTGAGCAGAACCAAGGGAATACTGTACACAATAACAGCAATATTGTATGACGATTAACTGTGAATGACTTAGCTATTTTCAGCAATACAATGACTCAAGACAATTCCGAAGGGCTTATGATAAAAAATGCTATCCACCTCTAGTAAAAGAACTGATGAAGTCTGAATGCAGGATCGATACATACTCCCCCCCACCCCCCTTTATTTACTCACTCACTCATTTATTTAGGTCTGTGGTTTCTTTTGTAACAAGGCTAATATGGAAATAACTTTTGCATTGCTTTACATATTTAATCCATATCAGATTGCTTGCTTTCTTAATGAGGGAGGAGGATGGTAAGGGAGGGAGAGAATTTGGAACCCAAAATTAAAAAAAAATGTTACACTAAATGTTATGAATGTTAAAAAATTGTTATTACATATAAAACATTAAAAAAAATTTAACCTAGTTCTTACTGCCATTTTTACTTGGTAAGGTTTCATTTTGGTGATTATAGTTGATCTTTGATGGCTTTTCTAAAGTGCTTCAGCCTATTTCATCTATTTTGTTTTATTTTTGGTTTAGATCTATTTAGTATGGACACCTGATCTGCTTGGCCAGGAAGACTGATCTTCCTGAGTTCAAATCTAGCCTCAGACACCTACTAGATCTGTGACCCTAAGCAAGTCACTTAACCCTGTTTGCCTCCTTTCCTCATCTGTAAAATGAGCTGGAGAAGGAAATGGTAAAGCCCTCTGGTATCTTTTGCAAGAAAACACCAAATGGGGTCATGAAGAGTCAGACACAACTGTGGAACAACTCAACAAGGAACAACAACACCTTAGTTTGCTTTAGCCTTATGGAAGCTCAGAACTCCAGAGTTCTCCCCCGTGGCAGGGATTACAGATGTGCACCATCTTGCCTGGCAATCTATTTCTTCCTATTATACTTAATTTATATTTATTTTACCTTACTTGTTATTAAAAAAAGGACAACAAAAATATTTGCTTAATTTTACATTAAATGTGGGTCTAGAAAATTTTGATGACTTCTGCTATTTCAACTGCTTCTTTCAACTTCTTTGGTCCTGATATCAAACCAGTATCTAAAAACTTCAATGAATTAAGAAACATAAGAAATGTAACAATAGTAATTGGTATGAGTTATTGAGTATTTCTATTTGATTAGATTCCACCAAAGCTCTATGCTTGTATCTTACCCTGACATGGAGGTGACTTTGGGCTCTTCAAGAAACAAGCAAAATGCAAGGTCTGGGAAGTTTTTCTCAAGATGAAAAAACCTTCAAATACAGTTCTGGCAAGAGGTTGTATCTACTATTCTTGGATTAGCCTAGCTAGGTACAGAGAGACTTATCATCAGAAAGCTGGCCAGTAGGTGACAACTTCTTCCTTTGTTCTCTCAGTTCAAGCACTGTCTTCTACATGAAGCCTTTCCTAATGTCCTGAGTTTCTAGTGTCCTTCCTCCTTCCTAAAATTATCTTTTATTTATCTTGAATATATATTCTGCATGTACTCATTTATGTATGTATGGTCTTCCTTGATAGAATATAAGCTCCCTAAGGGAAAAGACTATTTCATTTCTATCTGTATCTACAGTGCCTGCACATAGTAGTTGCTTAATCAATGTTTAATTAATTGATTAAGGAAGCAGAAAAAAAATACAAAATTGCCTTTAGTCCTATGGGATCTGCTGCTGCTTCTGTAGTGATGGTGAAGGAATGGCAGAAAAGTGTGCAAAAGTAATAAGAACTACACAGTTTTCAGATAATCCACAAATATTATCTGTTGTGGCTCTTAATAACTTTGTCTGATGACCAGTGAGTTGGAGCACTACTAGAGGAGCTGAACCATATCTATATCAGAATTCTAGAAGACATTAAGAGTTATAGATAAATGGAACAAAAGCTTACGGGTTTTTCTTGGAGAGCTAAACAAAAGATTTGGTTTTATCATGTCTACACAAAGGCTACAGGAGAGATACCATTTCCTGGGATATCTAAACACATGCCCTGAGATGCCTCTGATGAGCACAAACAATAACTATGAAGATGTTGCAGTGTGTGTGCTCCAACATCTGTAGCAGAGATTGAAGAAGTGAAGAAATCCTAAGACATAGTCCAAGTTTTATAGAACAAATCCTTTTATTAAGGGGATTTGTTCTGTGAAGTTTGGATTCAGTCAAAAGGCTGTGCCCAAGGACCTAGAAGGCCATACGTGGCCTTGAAGCTGCAGGTTCTCTACCCCTATTCTAGGTAGAATTTGGCAAGGTATTCTAAAACAAGTCAACATATATTTTGATTTACACTTATTTCAATGCAAAATTGGGCACAGAAGATAGCAAAACAACAAAAAATACATTTGAAAACATGCTCAGGATTAAGAAATGAAAAAGGCCAAAGGCCTATAAATTATTTGTGCTGATATTATAAAAATATTTTTTTCTTCTAAAATTTATTTATTTTTAGTTTTCAACATTCATTTCCACAAGATTTTGAGTTCCAAATTTTCACCCCATCTTGTCTTCCCCCCATCACGAGAGGGCACACATTCTGAATACCCCTTCCCCTAGTCTGCCTTCCCTTCTATCTCTCCCTCCCTTCTCTTATCCCCTTCCCCTTCTATTTTCCTGTAGGGCAGTATAGATTTCTGTACCCCATTTCCTGTATTTCTTATTTCCCACTTGCATATGAAAACATTTCTTTTTTAAACATGTGTTTTTAAAACTTTGGGTTCCAAATTTTCTCCCTTCCACCCTCCCCACCCACCCTCATTGAAAAGGCAAGCAACTCAATACAGGTTATACCTGTGCAGTTATGCAAAACACTTCCTTAGTAGTCATGTTGTGAAAAACTAACTCTATTTCCCTTAATCCGATCCCGCCCCCCCCCCCTTATTCTATTCTTTCTTTTGACCCGGTCCCTCCTCAGAAGTGTTTGCTTCTGATTACCCCCTCTCCCAATCTGCCCTCCCCTCTGTCATCCCCCTGATCTCTTGTCCCCTTCCCCCCCATTTTCCTGTAGGGTAAGATAGATTTCCATACCCAATTGAGTGTGTATGTTATTTCCTCCTTAAGCCAAATCCTATGAGAATAAGATTCACTCATTCCCTCTCACCTTCCCCCGTTTCCCCTCCACTGTAGTAACCTTTTCTTTTCTGTTTTTTTTTTTGTGTGTGAGAGATAATTTACCCCGTTCTACCTCTCTCTTTCTCCTTCTCCCAGTGTAATCCTCTCTCATCCCTTAATTTTATTCTCCAGATTTGACCCCTTCATCTTTAACTCACCCTGTGCCCTCTATCTATCCACCTACCTATCTATATACATAAATATAATTTTTTCCCTCCAACTACTCTAATACTGACAAAGGTCTCGTGAGTTACAAATATATTTCCATGCAGGAATATAAACAGTTTAACCTTAATAAGTCTCTTATGATTCCTCTTTCCTATTTACCTCTTAATGTTCCACTTGAGTCTTGTATTTGAAAGTCAAATTTTCTATTCAGCTCTGGTCTTTTCATCAAGAATGCTTGAAAGTCCTCTATTTCAGGGGTAGCTAGCTGGTGCAGTGGATAGACCACTGGACCTGGATTCAGGAGGACCTGAGTTCAAATCCGGCCTCACACACATAACACTTACTAGCTGTGTGACCCTGGGTAAGTCACTTAACCCCATTGCCTAGCCAAAAAACAAAAAAACAAAAAACAGACCAAAAACCTCTATTTCACTGAATGACCATTTTTTCCCTTGAAGGATTATACTCAGTTTTGCTGGATAGGTGATTCTTGGTTGTAATCCTATCTCCTTTGCCCACTGGAATATTATATTTCATGCCCTTCAGTCCCTTAATGTAGAAGCTGCTAAATCTTGTGTTATCCTGATTGTGTTTCCACAATACTTTAATTGTTTCTTTCTGGCTGATTGTAATATTTCTCCTTCACCTGGGAACTTTGGAATTTAGCTACAATATTCCTAGGAGTTTTCTCTTTCAGGAGGAGTTCGGTGGATTCTTCCAATTTCTATTTTGCCCTATGGTTTTAAAATATCAGGGCAGTTTTCCTCGATAATTTCTTGAAAGATGATGTCTAGGCTCTTTTTTTGATCATGGCTTCCAAATAGTCCAATAATTTTTAAATTATCTCTCCTGGATCTATTTTCTAGGTCAGTTGTTTTTCCAATGAGATATTTCACATTGTTTTCTAATTTTTCATTCTTTTGGATTTGTTTTACAGTGTCTTGATTTCTCATAAAGTCACTAGCTTCCAATTGCTCTATTCTAATTTTTAAGAAAGTATTCTCCTCAGTAAGCTTTTGAACTTTCTTTTCCATTTGGCCAATTTTGCTTTTTAGGGCATTCCTCTCCTCATTGGCTTTTTGGACCTCTTTTGCCATTTGGATTAGGCTATTTTTTAAGGTGTTATTTTCTCCAGTATTTTTTTTGGGTCTCCTTTAGCAAGCTGTTGACTTGTTTTTCATGATTTTCTTACATCATTCTCATTTCTCTTCCCAGTTTTTCCTCTACTTCTCAAAATACTTTTTGAGCTCTTCCAAGGCCTGGAACTGATTCATATTTTTCTTGGAGGCTTTGGATGTAGGAGCTTTGACTTTGTTGTTTTCTTCTGGTTGTATGTTTTGATCTTCTGTTACCAAAAAAAGATTTGATGGTCTTGACTCTTTTTGCGAGGTCTGCTCATGATCCCAGTCAATTACTTGAGTTTAAATTCTTTGTTAGGGTAGGAGTCTGCTTCCAATGTACTTCCAATGTGCAATGGAGAATGTACTGTCCCAAGCTTTGGGGGTTTGTACAGCTATTTTCAGAGATACTTCCAGGGACCTGTAACAGTTCTTCCAAGGTGGTATGATAAGGGATGAGGTGTTTACTCCTTTCCTGGCCTGTGCTCTGGTCTATGAGTGACTACAAGCACTCTTTTCTGTCTTGGAACTGTGAGGAGGATTTCCTCTCCACAGCCACTACAAGCTCCACCACACAAGTGCCCCTCCTTGCCCCAGGACTGTCACCCAGAATTGTGACCCAGATCTAAGCACGGGCAAAGCAAGAGATTCCTGCCTCAGCATTGGCAAAGAGATCCCTGCAATCCCCCTCTGATCAGCCACCCCATTCCCCCTCAGTCTGTGGGCTGGAAGTTTAGGAAGCAGCTGCGGCCCCGAGGCCAGGATTGGGGACTGGGGCTGGGACCGCCTGAGCTTCTCTGGCACCACAGAAACAGACTTTTCCCACTGACCTTCTAAGTTGTTTTTGACGTTTGTGGGTTGAGAGGTCTGGAATCTCCCACAGCTGCCTGTGATTCAGTCCTCTGAGGCCTGCTCCTGTTCGCCGAGGCCTGCATGCCCACACCAAACTGTGCTCCTCCCCCTACCCGGCACAATATACCTTTCTGATCAGGCAGGTTGTCTGGGGCTGGAAATTTGTTTCACTCTGTCTTTTTGTTGGTTCTGCTGCTTTAAAATTTGTTTAGAGCCATTTTTTTTTATAGGTATTTGGAGGGGTTTGGGGGAGCGCTCAAGCAAGTCACTGCTTTCACCTAAAAAATAATTTCTTTAAAAAGACAGTTGGAAGTCATCAGATATGGTAAAGACTGAACAATGCCACGAAAAATGAATATATCTTGACCAGTAGAAAATTACTAGTTAACTGATGAGGGAATTGTTTCCAAATCAGCTATGTAGAATCATATCATCTAATGGTTAGAAAGAAGTTCAAAATCAACACTAAATTTGAATAAACAATAAAAATGAGATGTCGTATGGAATTATATCAGCTCAAACCTTATATAGTTAAATTAACTCTTTACTCTGAATAGTAGACAAAAGATATTCATTGATTTTGATTATTACTACTGAGAAGTTTAACTATAAAACAATCACCACAATTAATAGGTTAAAATAGCTCAATAAGACACTATTGTTTTGCCAGGTGGAAGCACCTGGTAAGCTGAGGGCAACATTAATTTAGAAGACAAACTTATTTCTAGAACGTTATGGAAGATGCAAAATTATGATTCTAATTTGCTCATAAAACAGTGAAAAGTGTGGAAAAGTAAAATAGCCTTATTGATTACTTCACAGAACTTTTTTACATCTTCAACTTCTACATGAGATGCTGGTGCATATTTGCAGTCATTTTCATGGTATGAGGATACTTATATACATCGTGATTG
Organism: Vombatus ursinus; assembly: GCF_900497805.2. Classification (NCBI taxonomy): domain Eukaryota; kingdom Metazoa; phylum Chordata; class Mammalia; order Diprotodontia; family Vombatidae; genus Vombatus; species Vombatus ursinus. The sequence continues at coordinate 20,672,064 of NW_020954571.1, read as the reverse complement.
AAGATGACTAAAAATGTGTCATGAAATGATGTTTCTTGTTGCCTTTGGACACATATCAAAACCACATCTACCAAATAATTTCTTTTCCTATCCAAGAAAAACCTGTGAATTAACCTTCCATACCGTTTCAATTTCTTTTCTTTTTTTTTTTTTTGGTGAGGCAATCGGGGTTAAGTGACTTGCCCAAGGTCACACAAGCTATGTGTCAAGTGTTTGGTCTGAGGCTGGATTTGAACTCAGGTCCTCCTGACTTCAAGGCCAGTGCTCTACCCACTGCGCCACCTAACCGCCCCTAGTTTCAACTTCTGTTTGCCTTCTGGTTTCATTTATAGCAAGAATGTCAAGATTAGGGGTTCTTAATTTTTTTGTTATGGACTTCTTTAGGCAGATCGGTGAGGCCTTTGAATTCCTCAAAATAATGTATTTAAATGTATAAAATAAAATACATAGTATTAAAAAGGAAACCAATTCTATTGAAACACTGTTATCTATCTATCCACCAATCCATCCATCCACACACAAAACAAACCCCAAGTTCATAGACCCCAGATTATAAACATTATGATTGATGTAATTCACTTCTGCTGGTGGTATTCAACTGGCCACTGAAGAAGAATATCCCATTGGAAGTACCATCAATGTTTACAGACGGTACCAAACTGTGTGATTCTTTGAGCTCTCTTCACTACCTCTTCAGCATTACTGCTGAAATAAAAACATATAACAGAGGCTGAGGTTAATTTTGTACTTTTCTTTGTTTCATGGGTTGTCATGGCCATAGAATTCATCATCAAGTGTCAACCCTTTCCATACATAGGCTGGTCCTCAGAAAGCAGATATATAGTTAATTGTTAGAAGTGTTCATAAAGTCTTCCTAGTATGATAGAATCAGAAGCCAGAGCTTGTGCTCCTTTGCCATAGTCTTTCAGAATCGAGGGTCACCTCTATACCCTGATGAAGAAATCAAAGCATTATTCTTGTATTTATCAACATGGTAATTACAGTTAGGAAAAGGAATTAAATATGCAAGTTTTTAGCATCATGTATTTATTACTGATAAACAGATCTTGAATCTATAGCTATCAGAGCTATAGTTGTTTAATTTTATCATCTAATAATGTACATTCTCAATTAAGTGATTAAATCTTAAAACATTCCTCAAAGGTTTAAGGAACTAAATAAATAAAACTTCAAGGAGAAATGAAACTTGGATAAGTTTATGACAAATGAATGAATTATATCTAATTTCAAAAATAATAAAAACCTCAAACTCACAATCAAAATTATTGATGTGTGGTAATTCCTTATGCGAAGCTGTGTGGTATAGTGGATAAAGGCCTGGCCTTCAAGTCAGGATCTGGGTTCAAATTCTGCCTCTGATACATTGGCAAAACACTTAACCTTTTAGTACCCAGGTAACACTCAGAAACTGTAAGTCATAGAGTTACCAATCTGAATGGCTGAAAAAACATCCTTATGCAACTAAGTTTTTTTGTTTTGTTTTGGTCAGGGAATGACTCTTTAACCATGGTCAGTGTGAATTAACATTCACATGTAATAGTTCACTCCTAAATCTAGAGAAGATGTAGTCAGCATTTGTCAGAGATGAGATTTGAACCTAGGTCATCTTAACTTTTGAAACTGGTCTTTAATGAAATATATAGCTCTGCTTTTTATATGTTAAACTTATGTATACTTTTCTATGTTTTACTTATAATCTTACAGAGTAATACTGAAAAAGCTTTTGAAAAAGTAGAATTCATTTATATTAATCCCTCCTAAAAAGCATAGACACAGAATAGCTATTTTTAATATGATAAAAGCATATATTTAAAAACAAAAGCTACGGTTATTTGCAATAAACAGTAAATGCTTTCCACATATATGTACATATATGTGTATACAAGCATACATATATATATATATATATACATATTCATGCACATGACATTCCTTTCCGTAGTATAATATTTTTTTAATTTTAATTTTTTTTTAATTTTTAGGCAATTGGGGTTTAGTGACTTGCTCAGGGTCACACAGCTAGTAAGTGTCAAGTGTTTTGTCTGAGGCCGGATTTGAACTCAGGTCCTCCTGACTCCAGGGCTGGACCTCTATCCACTGTGCCACCTAGCTGCCCCCTAGTATAATTTGATACAGTTCAAGAAATACTAGTTTTAGTGGTAAGAGATAGAAATGAAAGGCATAAACATTGGCAAAGAAGAGGCAAAATTAGACAAATTTTCAGATAACACATATACCTAGACAATCTTCAGAGAATCAGCAAAGAAATTTACAGTTATGCAAAAGAAATCCCTAAAATCAATAGCATTTCTATATTGTAACAACAAAAACCAGGAGAAATAATAGAAAAGGAATTCTCATTCAAAATAATGACAAAATGCATACAGAAGTCAATCTACCAAGACACATTAAAGATATGTAGAGTTATAAAATACTATTAAAGAAAGAAATAATGTCTTAAATAATAGTAGCTACTCATTATTCATGATTTGGCCAATATAATAATAAAACAATGATGATGATATTGCCTAAATAAATACACAGATTTAGTGCTATATTAAATTACAGTGAGTGTAGTCTATAATACTAGACAAAACAATAACAAAATTCATTTGTAAGAAAAAAGGTATAAAATCCCAAAGGAAATTGGGGAAAGGAGTGGAAATTGGCAGGGAAATACCATTTCTGGAAGTTGAAATGTACTACAAAGTAGTAATCATTAAAACTACTTGGTACTGATTTAAATATAGAAAGATACATCAATAGAGTCCTCTAGATAACACGGAAAGAAAAAATTCATTAATGTAACATTTGATAAACTAGACAGCATAAATGACATGGAGAAGAACTCCCCATCTATTAAGAACCAGTGGGAAAGCTAGAAAGTAATTTGGCAGAAATTAGGTTTAGATTAATATCTTACACAATATATACCACAATAAACTCAAAATGGATATGGAATATAAAAGTTCAGCATGAAAAATTAAAGATGAGATCAGGTACCTTTCATACCTATGGCCAGAGGAAGAATTTTTAACCATATGAAGTTTAGAGGAGATCACAGAAGAAAAAAATTGATAAATTTTTAACTATATGAATCTGGAAAAAAAATTGCACAAACAAAATCAATGAAGCTAGGTTAAAAAGAGAACTGCTTTAGACATCAAATCATGATATCAAATCTATGATAAGGGTCTGATGTCCAAGATATGTAGGGATTTGATAAAAACATACAAGTAACTCCAAGATCCATTACCCAATATATAAATGGCCGAAAGATATGAACAAAAGGTTCTCAAAAGAAAAACCCATCCCACTGACAACGATAAAAAATACTGCTCAAAATTACTACTAATAAGAAAAATAGAAACCAAAATGACTCTGAGGTTTCACCTTCCACCTAGAAAATAGCAAAAAATGGAAAAAGTCAAAGTTGGAAGAGAAATAGGAGGATAGGCACATTAATTCACTGTTGCTAGAGCTGTGATTTGGTCCAATCATTCTGGAATACAATTTAGAATTACGCAAGATAAGTCATATTCATATTCGCTAAACTAGTCATATTTTTTTGAGATAGCCAACCTATTATTGGTCCAATATACACCAAAATATTCAATGGGTAACTCTTTGGGGGGTGGCAAAGATCTGGAAAAAAATCAGTCAATCAACAAGCAGATCAAAAGAGATAATTGATGTGTTTTGTAAACTTCAAAGTACTATGTAAATGTTAGCCATTATTATTATTGCATGTTAAGCATCTACTAGGAGCCAAATAGTGTGCTAGGTACTGGAAATAAAAGAGTAAAAAAAATTCCTACCCTCAAGGAATTTACATTCTATCAAACAAAAGAGATACCTATTGATTGGGAATCACTAAATACATTGTGGCATTAAATGTAATTGAATATAGATTTTCTGTAAGACCCAAGTGACTGAAGAATTCAGAAAATCGTGGAAAGATTTATATGAACAGATGCAGAGTGAAGTATAGAGAATCAGTAAAAGTGTATCATGACCATATGACAAACAATATATATGACTATAACAGGGTGAATGGGAAAAACAATAACAACAAACCACAACACTGTCTAATTATAATGATCAATAACCCTGGAGAGAAGAGAAAATTCATCTCCCTCACTTTATGGCAGAGGTGGTGGTGGGGTTAAGGGAGGCCATGGATTTGGAATATTGTATATATTGTCAGATACCATCAATGTTTTATTTAATTTTTCCTGAATTTTTTTCTTTCATTTTTAGGTGTTATAAGGAAGATTTGCTGGAGAGAGAAGGAAAAGGGATATATTTAGGAATGAATGTGATTTAAAAATAAAATATGTTAATAAAAATAGAATTTTAAAAATACATAGATACATCGTGTCATTTCATAGGCAAAGAAAATTTAATGTTTTATTTTTCTCTTGACATGAAGAATTAATTGATTTGATTCCACTATTCAATAAAAATTCAAGCTAACTTTCTTTGTCCTTGTGAATGATTAATATATGTCCTCCATTCTCTGAAAGGCTATGAATGTAGATTTAACAAACGGTTCAGAAATAAGCCCTGGACTTGGAGATTGGAAACTCTGAGCTCTACCACTTACTCCTTATGTGACCACGGGCAAATCACTAATCTTGTTGGGCTTCAGTTTTCTTAAAATTAGAGACCAAATGACTTCTAATGTTCCTTTTAGCTCTAAATGTATGATCTTATGACCACAGGAGACAGAGAGATGGAAAGAAAGATGTGGAACTGAAGATGCTGAGAGCATTATCATATTATACTAGACACATTGTACTCTTCAAGGGGACTGTTGGTGAGGTTATGTTCTGAAAAACAAGGCTAATGGAAACACTAATCATTAATTATAACACAAGTGAAAATTAAGACAATTAAGATTTCATCTCATACCTAAAAACTGGCAGAGATGGCAACAGTCAATGTTGGAAGAAATGTGGCCACTCTTGGACATGTGTCCCAAGGAAATAAATCACTAAAAGAAAGGTCCTATATTGAATAAAATATTCATAACAACACTCTCTTTGGGCTAGTAAAACACTGGAAACAAAGTGGGCATCCAAAGCTGAAGAGTAGTATACAAATGTGATACAGTACTGTTGTTATAAGAAATGACAAATATTGGTAATTTGGAAAAACATAGGAAGACTTGTATGAAGTGATGTGGAGTGAAGAAAATAGAACCAAAAGAAGAATACAAATGACTATAATCACACACATGAAAACAACATTAAATTCTGCCAAAATTTGAGTTACAACAAAGACCAATCTTAGTCCCAGAGAAAAGAGGAGGAAATATGCCACCTTTCTTTCAATATCAAGATGGAGTTTATGGGTGTGGCATACTATTGCATATACAGTCAATGGTGATAACTTTATCATTTGCATTTTTCTTAAATTATGGGGTGCAAGGGATATTAGATAATGATTCTGATATTTTAAAAAGGTATAAGTAAGTTATCAACTAGGGGGGCAAAGGGAGATAAAACTGCTAGATTCTAGGCACCTATCATTTTCTGGCTTGAATTTAATATATCTCTATAATTTTCCATAATGTGTAATATAGTAATAATGTATGTTCATCATCAAGATCAAGAGACATTTATATGTTACATCAAGATTTACAAAGCATTTTACGTAATTATTTCATCTGGTCTTCACCCATGACATAGGTTTTGGCCTATAACTAGACTTTGCTGACTCTGGAAGAGAGAGTGAGGCTGATAACTTTGAACAACTTGGCCTCACTTTAATCTAATTCATACTCAAGTCAAGACATTACCTGTGATGTCATTGGTCCTCTTCAAAAAACAAAGGATGAATGACAACAACAGGTAGTACAGGTATTATCACGATTTTACAGATGAGGAAAGTGAAGCTAAGAGGTTAAATGACTTGCTCAGAATCTCATATCCAGTGTCACAAATCAATTTTTGAATTTTCTTTCATTTTATCAGCAAACAACAGTATAGATATTCAAGCAGCCTTGGGGTCCTGAATCTGCCACATGATGGTTGTATGACCATAGATAAGTCATTTCTCTTCTAAGTGCCCTAAGAAGTTCTCTGACAATCTCAGGTAGAGAAGAGTTGCATGTATGCATTAGCGGATGAATGGTCCATATTGAGAATTTCACTGAAGGACAGGAAACTCCCACCCCAACCCTCACAAAAATTTCATCAACCGTGCTATAGTCTTTCACTGCACTATAGTCTTTCACTGATATGTTTTTAATGGGGTGTTGGAAATAAGAAATAATATGGGCTCTTAATATATACTTCTGAATCATTTTTGAATTTTATATTTATGTTTCCATAAAATCTTTTCCCTGCTCATCATTGTTACTAAAACATAAGTCTTGTGTCCTTAGAAGGATCTAAAAAGGAAGAAAATAAATGTGCGACAGTATGCTAGATCACTCTGTGCAAAATGAAAAACAACTTCCTTGCCTTATGATTTGAAGAAAGGCAGGTTAAGCAAAATAGCATTTTATTCAAAGAGATAACATTTCACTCTTTAAAAATTATGTTCTTCCAGCAATACCATTAATAACCAGAGTCAAGAGAACAATCCAACTAAACAATTCTCAGAGTTCCTTTGTGCTAATATCGTCAGCTGTGATCAATATAGCCATATGCATTATGTTGAATTATGCATTTTAGCTAAAGATAGAAAGGACTTTCAAAAGCAGACCTTTAAACACATGCAGTTAATTTAAGCATTAGCCAAATGCAAACTGCATTTACATATCCGTTCTTTGCCATATTCATACAATCTGAAACTAATTTGTACCTTGAATAAAGAGGTGAGTAGTCTCTAAAAATAATTTGCTAGTTATATGAATGACTACAAAAAGATGAGGAAACATCTTCTGGCAAAGAACACTTGCTACATGAAAAGGTATATGTGTGATGGAACTTCAAAGTAAAAAAAAAATCAAACAATTTCAAAACCTTTAATACAAACAAGAATTTGTTTTAAATATGAAAGGGTTGATGCAGTGTGTGTAGTAGAAAGAGCATTGGAGTTGAAGTCATATCAGATTGGAGACACTTTCTAGCTCACTTGCCTTAGTTTATTCACTTAACATGTCTGAAAATCAATTTCTTTATCTAAAAGTGAGGATAATAATGCATGTACTACCTATCTCTAGAAAGAAAGCACTTTATAAATCTTAGAGTCATGCTGGTAAAATATATGAGCACACTATATAAATATGAGTAAAGCGAACAGAACATGGAATTAATTTGAAGTTCTCTGGTTAGTACTCTTTCAAATAAATGGTAAAGTAAAGAGTGTTTTTGTTAATATTTTCCTTAAATAAACATAAATGTACATTCTCAGAACTATAACCTTAAGTTATATCAAAATGAAAATACTTCTACAAAACACGTGTTCCATGTTCCAAGAATTGGGGCTTTAGAGCTGGAAGAGGCCTTAGAAGTCATTTTATTCAACCTCTTGCTGTGCAGACGAGAAGACCGAAGTTCAGGGAAGGTAAGGGACTTGCCAAGGATCACCCAACAGTCGGAATTTTAAGCTAGGTCTTTCTGACTCCAAGTCCAGCATTCTAACCACTATACCCCTCTTTTCACAAAAGATAAAGGCAGAAAAATAAAAATGAATGGAGAAGGAACAGAAGAATTAAACTTATTTAGCATTTATAACACTTAGAAACTGAGGACAGTACACAGCACTTTATAATTAACCTACAACTGAGTAAACAATGACATCAGTAAAAGTTGAAACTACATTGCATTAAAACGATTTTTATCAGACACTGGAGCCCAATAAGTGAAATGCTAGCTTTTAATCACAACATGTAGGGCATCAGAGAAAACTGGTAGGGAAGAAAAAAGGGTGATTTCAGTTCCTTTGGTTTCCAAAATGGAGTTGCTTGTATTTACTTCATGAAAAGAAATTAAAAAAGTGGAAAATATTTCTATTTCATTATATCAATTTAACAAGGACTCATTGAACTCTACGTGGAGAAATACTATTTCTAGCTGCATGTGAATGAACCAGAAACAATGTAAACATTTTATTATATGGAGAGTTATTATCATTCATGAACAAACATGGTGGTGATTGGTAATCTAAATCAATTCAAAGTGTGCTGCAGGTAAAAATGATACAAGGACTTTTCATTGTCATCTAAATAATATTTTTAAATAATTTCATATAATTGAACTACAAGTGTCCAGGAGGAACATCTTCATTTTCATAGTATTGGTATCTCAAGTAGATCATCTAATAGATACAATATTACAAGCAAGCCACTTAATTTCATCTCATTTTTTTTTTTTTTGGAAAGGCCTCAGTGATGATGCAAACTTTATCATTCAGAACTCGTTACTTTTGTGAGGCAGGAACAGTGAGTTCTGACACAATTATATCAATACGAGAAAGAATTTGAACAATAACTATAGAGCCCACAAAATATAATCCAACTACAAACTAGAAAGTTTATACAAGCTGTACAAGCTCATAGTTTATCTTATTCAGCAAGTGTAGTAATGTGTATAATACTTGGCCTTACTTGTATAGTTAAGAATTTCTTAATTATTCTAATCTATCACTTAAAAAAAAGTGCTTATGACCAGAATGAGATTTAATTTGGGATAGAATAAAAATGTGCATACTATATGTGTATATGTTGTATTTCCTGATTAGAATATATTCCTTGAGGGTAAGGAGTATACCATTCTTAATCTTTGTATTCCAAATGCCAAGTATAATGCCTTAAACATTCTTTTAACACTTTGATGCATTGGTGTTCCCATCAACATGGGTACTCCTTTCAGGGATAAATACTGCAACCCGTGAGTACTCTTATTCTGTAAAACTTAACCACCAACTCCCATGAATTCTTCACAGAGGTCTACTTAACATGTTGGGGGGCCTAGGGGTTTGTATCTAGATCTTTTGATGGTACATGAATTCCAAAGGAGTATGTAAGCTGTTCATCAGTTACTCCTCACTATTGCTATATGAATGCCCTCGCCCCTTTTGTTCTGTTATGCATCTTTTAAACAACTTCTGTATTACATTTGACTGGTAAGGTGTTATAGTCTACTCATGCTCACCATGTACCTCTTCATTGACCTCTGGGTGATCTTCAACTCTTAACTCTTCAGAGACTGTAGTATTCCATGATTCACAATCATATAGCATCACCAGAAGAATACTTTTAAGAGGAATGGGTGGACTTCGGTCTCATGAAGAAGCTTGAAGTCATTAAAAGGAATGCAATTTGTCAAAAGCAATCTAACCCACTTTCCTGTAGCTGTTCAAATCTGGGCTTATTTCATTGTTCGTCTTTGTCCATGTCTATCTAGATACGTGCCATGTACTGTTGGACCAGTACTAGGGGTTGCTCAACCAACCGCATATGGTAATCCAGGTTATAAGCATTCTTCATCCATTTGGTTTTTAAAAGTGTGGGTAGTCAGCTGTTCTCTTCTGAATGATTGTGGATCGCATTTGGGAGTCTCTATATTGCTTTAGGGCTTGATGTAATCAGCATGATGCCATGTAAACAGGAGCATCTGGAGGATCCTCCATTTTCACTTGGCTTCTTTGCTGATATCCTTCATGATAGTGGTTATCATCTTTGGCAAGTACACATTTCCCTATTTTATGTATTGCTTGATAGTAAAAATTAGAGGGTTGTCAAACAAAGTTATCTGTTTTTAAAAAAGAATTTGATTTGCCAGAGTAAGATGCTACATTAAATAAGGCTCTTTTCCAATAAGATAATTTTCATGCTTGTATACAATTGTGTTGCCTTATTAGAGGAAAGCCTTTAAAGTAGCATTTTACTCGAGCAAATCAAGTGCTTTTTTGATAGTCAATAAATAATAAATGAAGTGGTACACTATATTCTTCTCATTTTTCAGTCAATAGTGTGACTATAAACATAAGATCTGCTCAACAATATAATTTGCAGAAGTCTTCCTACCCATGTTGTGTGCGCAGATTACATTCATTAAAAAATTTGTACTGGGAGTCATCAATATAGACCTTTTTTGGAAATAATAAGGCCCAGGATTTTCTTCCAAGCTTCTGCTTTCAGCCCCTTTTTCAGATACCTTAGGAATTTATCCTTCAACACACTCAAAACTGTGCTGCCGTCAACAAAACATCGACCACACCTCTCGATATTCTTCGTCTAGTCCAGCTCTTCTCTTTCTCTCTGCTTTCTTTAGTAACATTTTTCCTTACTCATGTAGCACATAGGGAATGTGATGTTGAGAGTCTAAATGTAACGGTTCCATAATCATTGATAGAGAAAAGAGTTCTTGCCAAACACAATGGGAATGTAATTGAAGAATCAGAACAAAAACCAAAACAGGTAATATAATTAAAAAGATAATTCTTGTTCAAGGAACACTAGAAATACATTTGGTTATCTAGCCTTCAAGGAAAGACATTTGTGGTTCATGAAGTGGAACCATCTAATAAATATTATATTACAAGAGTCTATTTGATTTTTCTTGGTTTCTAAGAATTCAACCACAGTAAATAATTAAGAGTGCAAGAAGCCTAAGGACCCGAACAAGGTACAAACAGAAGAATCAAGATGCCAAATTATAGTTACCCTTGGGCATTACAAATTCCTTTGCCCTATTCTGCAGAGAGTAGAATTTAGGCCTAATAGTAAAATCAAACTTAGGACAGAGGTGTCAATGTGGGGCTAAGAATCGACTCTTTGAAATGACAAGTAACGAGGTGTTATTTTGCATGTACCTCTTTCAACTTTTAGTCTGTCCAGAATTTCATTCTTGTCTGCTAAATCAGACTTGAGGGCAGTCTCCAGCTGAGCAATCTGCAGTTTAAGCTGTTGTTCCTTTAACTTCCATTGTTCTTCGTGGGTCACACTGAAGGCACTGCAATAAAACATGGGATGTGTGAGGAACGCTTGGAAATCCATTTCAACAGAAAATACTGAAGAAAAAAAAAGCTTTTAGTGGCACAGAGACCACTGTCATCATGTCTTAGGAATTAAGTAAACATATGCTGGTCTGCTGCTGTTGAAACCAAGGCGCCTTTCTCAGGCTGCGGTTACGGAACATGAAAGAGTCTGTGGGATGAGCAAAGGAGCTGGCCTTAATTTAGAGAGCCAAACCCAGAGAAGTTGGCAGTATGTAACATTTGTGGGACTAGGAAAGGAATTCAGATATATACTCTAGAGGAATCCGCAGTTCCAAACCTCAGCAATAGACAACTGACAAAACCATTTTTTCCCACATACAAATCCTCTTAACAGAGAAAACTGACTTCCCACCTGATGTTTTTTTTGAGTCTGTGAAACAGAGAGAGATAAACGTCAGTTCTTTTCAAAACCAAAACCAAAAAACCAGAAAATCCTAAAGTGTAACCACAGAATAGTAACAGTTTTTGTACTGAATTGAAAAAGAACAATTCTAATGCTAATTAAGAAGTATTGACAAAGTAATCTTTGTCCTTAAAATCAATAGCATGTGGACTAAGAATAAACTATTTAACTGCAATATGTAATGGGTTATAAAAATAGCATGGTGACTCTAATGATTGTTCTCCAAAAGTCCTCAATATTTAGCAGTTTGAACAAGGATTAAGAACTATTAATGATTAAAAATGTTGAAGAGCTAACTTAAATTTTTTTCATGTGCTATCCCTAAGTTATGAAGTAAACATTCATTTTAATAACTGTCATCTCAGTGTAAAGCTATCTTTTTCTAAGTTTTCGCTGAGGGGCATAAGGCTAAATTAGGAAAAGTACTTAATTTGGAATCAGAGCAGTATGGTTTGAATACCCCGTTGGCTACTTATGTGATCTTCTCAAAAACAAAACAAAACAAAACAAAACAAAACAAAACAAAACAAAACAAAACAAAAAAAAACCTCTCCTATCCTCAGCTTCCTTATCAGGAGAATGAGGACGTTAGAGGGCCCTTCTAGCTAATCTAGGCTGAATAATTTTCAGTAGTTTTGTCCATTCTACTTGTGTCCAATAAATTTTTTTTAACCAAAAAAAAACAGCAGCTTGTAAAATCTGACTTTGTAATTGCAAATGAAGTAAAAGTGAGAAAAATATATTTTTATAAAAGCTACATGTTTTTGTAAACTTTTTATGCATACAAGGGCATATTTTAATACTTCCAGACAAGTTTGGAATTTTTATTCCAAATGAAAAATTACTTAATGAACTTACACATTTTTGGGAAGCACAAAATTCAGAAGTTAGGGCCAAATAAATACATAGTTGGTTTGTTTTCTCGGGACGGATAATTTTAAAAATTTAAAATAATGCTTTGAAAGACAGATGCAGTTCTTTAAACTTCTCTTTGTGTATGACAGTCTAATTTTGCAACAAATATTTTCATCTCACACATACAACTTTTCCAAAGTAAAGAGATCTAAAATAGTAACATTTTGACCATTTTATTTAAATCTGTAATTGCCTGGTCTGATATAAAAACAAACATCTGTGCTCTAAATATTAAGATATAGGATGCTTCTTTACATTTCCTTTTTTAAAATAAAAGACAAAGCAAGATATATGTTTAGGCAGTTATTTTTAAATGTATACATATCTATACATACATATCTGTATCTATATATATGTGTATATATAGTTCTACTACTATTAAAAACATGTATGATCCTAAAAATTAACATGATGTAGGCAAAACTACATGTTATATCAGATGCCAAAAATTGGAAACAGTAGTATTCCAATAGCATTAGTACCAGCAGAAAAATCACAAACAGCTAATCTGGCAGAAACATCAGAAGCTGTATGTGTTTAAATTAAGAACAATTTAGCAGCCTGGTTTTTCCAAACCCACAAAATACTAGTGTAAATCAGTATAAGTCAATCTGAATTTAGTCCACTGCTATCTTCCACTCTAAATTTAGGATTACATTCCACTAGAATTTCATGAGGAATTTCTTTTGAATTTACTGTATTTCTCTATGCTTGGAGCCATCTGTGTAACTATAAATGGTGAACCACATCTGGCTCCATTTGCTTTGTAAGGGCTGTGTACTCGATTAGATCTGCATATGAGAACAGTCCCTGAAAACCTTTTATTCAAGAAAATGTTGTTGTATATTGCCTACAGTGACAACTATGGGGAAAAAACACAATAATTGCTCTTTGTGCACACTTGGTTGTTCTGTTACACTAAAGAAGTGATAAAGTATCAGGCTGTAGTCATGTACCCACTGGCGCCTGTGGTCACTGTTATGTCCATTGGTAATGATGGGTGAGCACAAAGTAGATAAATATACATTTGATTAGCAGCATAAAAATAAAATAAAAACTCAACAATACCATTATTCTCCAGATTGTCTTTACTAAAGGTTTTCCCTTTTCATATTTCTTCCATAGAACAAGCTCAATTTACCCAAAGTTCAAGGACATTTAAAGATAGGGAAGATCTTACTTCATGTTGTTCTCCAAATAGTCCAACCATATGACTTAATAATACCCTATCATATGAGCTACTGACACAATACTATTTAGAAAACATGTCAGGCTATTCCATTTAATGTGAGAGAAACGATACCCAAAATGCAGATAGAGTCTGATTTGGAAAGAGAAAACAATATGTCATATTTGATCACATTTACTCAGAATATGCTGAGCAGCAGAGAGAGAACAGGCATTTAGTCTTCATACACAGGGGAAATGGTGTCAAGAGATGGCAGAAGGTATAGATGGGTAAAGGGAACTGCTCAAGACTTAGATCATCTGAGATGCAATAAAATAAGTGCTCAGGTCTTTTGAAATCATGTGAATCTACCACACTGTAAAAACCTGGTTTTCATATTTAAAATCAAATTAATGTCATTTGCAAAACTAATATTTTAGCTAGTAGATACTTGGTGATAAAGTGTTATATTTGTAAGCCATAAGGCTTTACACTGCAAGTGTAAAGACAAAAACAAAACCATCTCTGTTCTCAAATCACTGAGGATAATGATTCTCTCCAATGATGTTACTTTGGATTTCTAACAAAAATTTGCCAGCAAGGCACAAGGCTCATGCCAATCATAAGTGCAACTGTTTTTATCTCATTAGATTATTTTTTAAAAAACAGATTGTAAGACAAAGAAATAGTGGGAATTTGGTGTAGTGGGAAAAGTGCAGCTGGGTTAGGACTCAAGAAGACATAAGGTAAAAGCTTACTTTTGACATTTACTAGATGTGTGAGCCTGGTCAAATCACTTAACTTCCATTGCCGGAGGCAAGTTGCTATGACTTCTCTAAATAAATTCCTTAAGGAACCGTATCTCTTTTGTATTTGTATCTCCAGCTCTCTGAAAGGCAGCATGGATTAGAGAAGACAGTCAGGGTGGGCCTCAGAATTAGGAAGATCTGGGTTCAAGTCCTGACTCTGACATATTCTGGCTATGTGATTCTTGGCAAATCACCTATTCTCTCAGTAGTGTAGGAAACTGTCTCAGACTAAGTCACATAGAAGGTGCTGATGTGGACTGCTGGAACGTCCTCATCGGCGAATATCCATACCAAGGAAATCACAGTCCTAGTCACCATGCCAAATTGATCTACAGTGCTTAGCACACTGCCTGGCACATAGTCACCACTTAATAAATGATTTTTCATTCATTCACTCACTGAAAAGATCCTTTTCTTTCTGTTATGCTACTTTTACTATTATAGTACATTTGTGTTTAAAATATATGAGAAACTTCGCAGTTCCATCTCATACTACACGCATGTTATCTAGGCCTCTCACACATACACATGTAGGAACTGTATGATCTTGCCTAGAAAAATTAAAACTCAATTACCATTTTGAATTCTTTAAACTTGATCAGTATTATTTTATGTAAACATATATTTCCTCTACTAAGTTGATCAGAAATAGGAAATAAAGAATGAATTTAGAAAGAAATTGTTTTCTACAAAAAGCTAATCAAATAGTATGTAAGCATGTATTTCTTTCACTAATTTCATCAGGAATAGGAAATAAAGGATGCAACCTGAAAGATATATTTTTCCCTAACAGCTAATCTATGCCTATTGTTATCAAAGTTACTACAACTCCTTATTTTCTCATGGATGTAACCTTATGTTGTCATAGGATGGTGTGTGTGTGCGTGTGTGTGTGTGTGTGTGTGTGTGTGTGTATGTTTGGGGGCTGGTGGTCACAATTCTGGCAAGCCCTACTAGATGGGTGGGCCTTTTGAATGACTGTCAGCTAAAGTCCAGCTTAGCTAAACTTAGAAAGGTTCATCATTAGATGGCTGGCTTGCAGGTGATAAAATTTTGGGGCCAAAGCAACTCGTAAAACAATTTCTACAACATGTTTTGATATATGTGAAAGACAAGGATATCTACATTGATGAAATAAATCAGGGTTTTTGTGAAGTATTTTGAATAGGTGCAATTGTATATTGAAAAGAATTAAAGTACTGGCCCTTTGGATGACTGAAATTTAATAGTGTAGCAAAATTTTGTTTCTAAGCATTTCAATGAAGGATTTAATTATTGGCTAGTGACTCTGGGCAATATGGCAATAAGGACTGGATATTTCAGCAACAAAATAGCATGGTTTCTTTTGCAATATTTTCATTGATATTATGGTTGGAGAGTCAATTACCAATGTCTATAAAAACATTCAGACTTTAATATACTTCTTCACATTCCCAAAAAACTATTATTATCTTCTAAGGAGATATTTTTGTTCACTGAGTGTTAAATGGTTTAAAATATAATGACTTAACAAAAATGACAGCTTATGAAATCTGAGGAGAAGAAAAAAAATATAGAATTATAAAATTTACCTATTATATAGTTTATCATAGTTTTCCTTTAAAAGTTCCTTCTCCCTTTCCAAATCATTAATTTTGTCCTGTAGCTAGAATAAAGAGAAAAATATACATTAGTTTAAAATTATATCAGTTGATCTCCATATGGTTTTATGTTTTATTCTTGATGATTTCAAAATAGAAAGTGTTGGGGAGGGAGAAAGGGAGAAAATTTGTAACCCAAAGTTTTAAAAACACAAGTTAAAAATTAAAAAAAAATTAAAAAAAATATATAAAAAAGAAAACTACTAAATAAATAAATGAAATTTGAAAAAGAAAGTGAATATTAATTTTGCCAATTTCTTTTTAATTTAGCATTGACTTTTTATATTATTAAAGGTGAAATTAACATACCTGTTGTAATTTAATTGGAATGTCAATTTATGCAATGATTTATGCTATAACATTATATATCAATAAATTTTTTATTATTTTATTATTTTGTATTAACTAAAGCATAAATTTACTCTGTCTTCTCACTCCACAAGATACCCAATAATATTCAGTTACCATTAATATCAAATTGTTTCATAAACATTCAGAAATTATAAATTTTTAGTTCATGGTTCATAAAAATGAGATAAAAATTAACCTTGGTAGTCATAATTTTTCCCTTGGTATTCAGAATTTGTAAGAGGTTTCAGGTTCTATTCTGTACAGGGAACATATTCTATGCCTGGGTCAGCAAACTATAGTCTGAGCACCAAATGCAGGCCCCTACCTGTTTTTGTGCAGCCCAAAATGGTGCTTGGTAGAAACCATAAATGTTTAGTCCATGCAATTATAACATTGCTGTAATTACTTTAACATTTAGATTTCTGTGTTAGTTTCTATCTAATTTGAATGTTTATTCACAAATATACTCAGATGTAAGAACTTTCCCCATGAACCAGGGTGCTTTATTATTTTTTTTATTTTTTATTTTTTTTAGGCAGTTGGCGTTAAGTGACTTGCCCAGGGTCACACAGCTAGTAAGTGTGTCAAGTATTTGGTCTGAGGCCGCATTTGAACTCAGGTCCTCCTTACTCCAGGGCTGGTGCTCTATCCACTGCGCCACCTAGCTGCCCTCAGAGTGCTTTATAAAACACCTCCAACAACAAAGGATAAATATGGAACATAGCAATTATTACACACTAATCCCTTTAACACACCAGTTTCATTCAATCAATAAACATTTATTAAGCACCTATTATGTGCCAGGCACTGCGCTACATACTAGGGATACAAAGACGTAAATGGGACAATTCTTTCCCTCAAGGAGCTTACACTCTATCACAGGAGACAACATGAACGTAGCTATATTTATATAGCACTTATTATGTCAGCTAGGTGGTGCAGTGGATGAAGCATTGGGCTTGGAGTGAGAAGTGTCTGAGTTCAGATCTGACCTTAGACACTTATTAGCTGTGTGACCATGGGCAAGTTGCTTAACTCATATTTGCCTCAATTCCTCATCTGTAAAATGGGGACGCAATGGGAAAGGATATGGCAAACCACTCCAGTATCTTTGCCAAGAAGACCTCATGGACTTTGTTCCTGTGGTCACATACAGTTGGACACAAGTGAACAACTGAACAACAACAGGCATTGTGCCAAGCGCTTTACAAATGTTATCTAATTTGATCCTCATAATAATCCTGGGAGGTAGGTACTATTGTTATCCTCATTTTACATATGTAGAGACTGAGGCAGACAGGGGGTAAGTGACTTGTCCAAAGTCACACAACTAGTAAGTGTCTGAGGCTGGATTTGAATTCAGGTCTTCCTGACTCTATCCACTGCATGCCCTTAGCTGCCTCCTATTTTATATATAAATACATACAAAATAGCAATGGTCACAATCTAAAAAATATTCTGCCAGACTGCTATTCCTATACATGACGTATCTTCTGTCTGTGTGATTGTGCAAAGGCACATAGCCCACATGTCCTACATGCCCAGAATGTACTACATCCCTCATTTCTCTTAGAAACCTGGGCTTCCTTCAAAAGTTAGCTCAAGTGCCACTCCCTACATGAGGGCTTCTGATTCACCCTTGCTGCCTGTGCATCCTCAAATAACTCTGTATTTGTTTTGTGTATTCTTTTTATTTACTAATATGTGTACATGATGTTTCTTCTAATAGAAGGTAAGCTCCTTAAAGCCAAGTTCTATTTCTTTTGCTTGTATTTCCAGAGCCTTACACAGAGCCTTGCACATGGTAGGTACTTAATAAATACTTACTGATCAACTAATACTATGTAAGGATGTTGATAGGAATTTATTGGGATTCTTTCACATTGCAAATGAGCAATGATTGCAGATGAAACAACTAAGTCTCACAATTTGGACAGCAGTTTCAAAATTAAATGATTACTTTCAAGAAGAGTGTCTTTCTTCACAATTTTTTTTTTGGTGAAGCAATCAGAGTTAAGTGACTTGCCCAGGGTCACACAGCTAGTAAGTATCAAGTGTTTGAGGCTGCATTTGAACTCAGGTCCTCCTAACTCCAAGGCCAGAGCTCTACTCACTATGCCACCTAGCTGCCCCAAGAAAAGTGTCTTAAGTGAAAAATGAATCAAATTAAATGAAAAGTAGCATTTACTAGCAACTATTGTCCAAAACTTTCAATTCATTCTCTATTTCTAGTACTATACACACAACTTATAAGGCTTTTGGGGGGAACATGTTTTTGTAGAGGTAGGATGGTGTAGTGGAAAACTCAATGGACAGAAGTGTCGAATATGAGTCCTTGCTCTGATCCCTACTGAGGGTCTGACTATAAGAAAGTTGTTTAACTTCTTTGAGTCTCAGTTTTTTCATTTGTACCTCATGGATTTGTTGAGAGCAAAGTACTCTGTAAACTGTAACGTGCTATCAGATTTGTTCATTTATCATAGCATCTCTGCAGCTTTTTCTTACATCTTCTCAAAAGAGTTACTGATAAGCTTTTTAGTGAATACATTGACAGCATTTCCTGGCACTTACCTCCCCTACTTTTTTTTCAACAAAGCTTTTAGACTGTAGCTGTTTTTCAAGACTGAAGCACTTTAAACGATGTTCTTTGAGCTGTAGGTTGAGTTCATCCCCATTTGCCAATAAGGCATCATGGCTGGCTTTAAGATGCCTTTGCTTCTATAAAGAGAAAAGAAAATCTCTTAAAATTATTGGCAAATTAAGCTTTGATTAAACTATCAATAGTCTTTTAATAATTCTACTCTTTAAGTCCAAATTAAGTAGTTTACTATTTACAATACGTATAATGCTTATTCACCATTCAGTCTACAGGAGACACTCTTGACCTAAGATTGGTCTTGAAGAAGTAATTGTCAGGTGGTGTTAACACAGGTTTAATGTAGGAAAAAGTGTTTTTCTCTAGCTTTTATATGCTTATGCTTTAGTCTTGATGAAAGTGACCAATAAATACACTGGCTTTGGCAATTAATTTTTTTTTCTTAAGGTTAAATGTGATATTTTAAAATGTTGCACTAATGAATAAAAATAAGTGGTTGACTATAGTTACTTTAATTGAAATGATTTGCTATCACATCAATAAGACCAGTCTTAGATTTTGAAGTTTTGATTCAAATATAATTTCAATTCACTGTGAAAGATATGGAAATAATATAATTTTAAAATGGTCCATTTACCATAATGCTTTAAATTTATTCTAGAATAGATGAATGTCACATGCTTTTGAAAGAAACATAAATGTTGACTAAAATGAATGAGCATATCCTAAATTGACTAAGTTAATCTCCACAATGTCTCACTTGTTACTGAAATACACCTTTAATTTTTCAGTAGAACTTCAATATTAAGGCAGAAGTCATTTAGAAAAGAACATGGAACCTGAGCTCCTTGTTTTAGGTTAATTACTTTTACTCTTGGTACAGTTATTAAGACTACCTTTTTCACTTAATGTCTTTTAAGTGAAGACCTCACTTTATTAATGGCACAAATCCTTCCAGTGTCCTTATGCTTTAACATTTATCAAAAGAGATATACATGGTATGATAGGGGATGTATAGTGAGTACTTACTGTCAGTACTTAATAATACACTTGGCAAGGGTGCTAAATTGAAAACTAAGCAATTAAAAGATAACTGAATACTAAATAATTTGTGAGGGTCTTTCTTAATTTCTTTTTTTTAATTCCTTTTTTTTGGGGGGGTAGGCAATGGGGTTAAGTGACTTGCCCAGGGTCACACAGCTAGTAAGTGTTATGTGTCTGAGGCTGGATTTGAACTCAGGTCCTCCTGACTCCAGGGCCAGTGCTCTATCCACTGCACCACCTAGTTGCCCCTTAATTTCTTATTTTTAAAATTCATTTCAGGTTAAATGTATTTTCATTTTTTTCTCCTTTTAATGTGTAGATATTTCTATAATACCTTTTCTCTAATGTGATCTTTCCTTCATTTATATGCAAGATAGATTTTGGCATTTGGAGCCATTCCTACATGATTTTAGAATAGAGAATATGATGGAATTTATGGGGACATCTTAACACCATTTACATTAATGGTATACCTGGAGCTTTAGAAGATCCTGTATTTTGCCTTAATTTACTGCTTTTCCTGTCTCCAAACTTCAAAAACAGTACTGCTTGATTTGAATTCTGTTCATTTGGGAAGTTTTGGTGTTCATAATTCCATAATTCATCTTAATTATGCATTTCAAATAAATAAAGGTAGTCTCGCTACAAAGGTGGGGTCAAAATTCTTATTAAACCAACTATGAGGATATAAGAACCTCAAATATACCTATTACTAGAGATATTTATGTTTTAAACAAACACTGCTATAACTGGATGCTCAACTAGATAACTATGTGGTGAAATTAAGAAGTTAACCCTGATGATAATAGTGTATAATTAAAATATCTATTGAACGATTCACATTTTTAGGAAATCCAAGATATATTAGGAACGTTTAGAATTGATTTTTGGTATAAACATATGTTCTATATACCTTTAAAGCTATGCGGTCATAGGCAATTCAGATACAAAACAGTTAAAACGAACATCCTTTTAAGTCTCAGATGACTTACGATACATCTCTTTATTGTTCAACTCATTATATTGACAGAGAGGAACTCTATATTTTTCTACTCTAAGAATAACTGGTTTTTACATATTTGGGTTTTAGGTCATAAGCAACAAATACAACAGTGAAGTAATAGAAACTCAAGTAATAAAAGGCAGCTAACTTGAAGGTTACTGAGGTATGTGTGTGTATGTAAGGACAACTAACTAGCACAACTTGTGAATGTCATTTTGATAATCTATATTATGCATACATTATCATTAAAAGCACAAATATTTCCCATTATAACAGTACCTCTTGAAGTTGTATATATTTTCCTTCCATTACTGTAAGGGCATTACTTTTCTCCATAAGTTGCTTATTAAGTTTGATCAGTTCCACATTTTCCCGAATGTTTGACCTTCATGTTTTAAAAAAAGGGGAGGAGGGGAATTCAATGTAAAATATAAGATAGAATAAAAATTTTCTTCTCAGAAAACTTTAACACACTTGTAAATTGGTTTACTCTGACATTATTTCCATAATAATACACCCTTTTGGGAGTAGATTTGACCTGTGATTTCATTGGTATAACTCTCTATGTTCTTTATATATACAATTATAGATAGCAATTAAAATTCAACTAACAATTATTCTTAATATTCATTTTATAGAACTTCAATGATTCCTTAGGTTATTAAATAAAGGAATGCATACAATATTTTACATGGAGAAGTTTATAACACTAATATTTTAATACACAAAAGAGACCTGTAATACTTTTCTCCTTAGATGAAAACTTTTTTTGCCATATAGTCTATTCATCTTCTCACCATTACCCCAAACAGAGGGTATCATGCGATGACCATTTATTGGGGTTTCCTCTTGGAACCTTAACTTTTCTAAATATTCAAGAAAAGTGACCTAGCATTTTATACTCATAATGCCCTAAGACTGGCATCTAAATAAGTTGCAGATGTGCCGTTAGCTGTATGAGATCATTTAACATCCACAGGGTATATAGAAACCCTATATGCTCCAATCCTATTTTGTATTTTCCCTACCGAGATTAAAGCAAACACAGAATTGTACAGGAAGATCTTGTAAAGGTTAATCACAGATCTAAATGAATACCTGTTTTCAAAGGACACATACACATATGGACCAGGAAAGGTGACCTAATTAAATTTGTTTTACATCTAAAAGTATTTGGGGAAAATATATAACTAAATTTTGGCCTACGTTTTTAAACAAAAAATATTTCAAAATGGAAATATTAGTTTTCTTTTTGAAATGCATAATTTTTCTTATAAAATTTATCTGCTGTACACATATTGGAAAAATTGTCACAAAGCCATACTGGAACCAGAAAATAGACTACAAAGCTTACACATCTGTAAACCAGCTGAGGACTTGAAATACTTAATTTTCCTCTTTGATATTTGAAAGTTCATTGTGTTTTGGCACTGGCCAGTTAGTTGTCCTTACAAAGAAGATAAACAAGCCCAAGAATCTCAGATCGAGGCAAGGTGCAGCCTTAACACAATATTAAGTATCCAACACTTTTTATTTAGTAGTTCAGCAATATATATTTAATAATATTTTTTACAATTATTTAACAAACTACTCTGCCTCTTCACCTAATGAAATCTGACGTCATAGAGAGATGACACCAGTTAGTGAGAGAGGTTCAATAGCAGTATGATCCAGAACTTTCAATAAAGCCTAAAGCAAAAATTTACAAATTTCTGTGAAAACAAAGAAACCAAAATACTATTTTTGTGTTTTCCAGAATTACTAAGCTTGCTCTCTCTACAATAACATTGTTATTGGTAACCCCTGACTAAGAAAAATATCGTATCTAAACTGGGTAATATTCAATCTGTTAACATTTTTGTTTTTCTAACTTTTTTCTTACTTTTTAATGTACTAAAAAACTTCCATAACTATAAGATTCAGAAATAAATAATCTTTGCTAATTAAAAAATGTTGCCTTCTCACAGCAACAGAAACAAAAGGAGTTAGGTACATAATAAAAGCTAATATTTATATTACACTCTAAGGTTAAAAAATGCTACATCATTTGATGCTTACAACAACTTTGGGAGGTACATTTAATTATCTCCATTTGAAAGATGAGGAAATGGAAACTTAGAGAGATTAAGTAACTTGTTCTGAGTTAGTTACTCAGTTGGTAAGGAATAAAAGCAGAACTCAAACCTGAGTCTTCTGGACTGAAGTCCAGCATTCTCACCACTCTGCTTTGCTGCCTTCACTTGGATATACCTCATTCTCACCAGTCACAGTTTCTATAGAGTCATAGGAATAATGGTAAAACTTGACATTTTAAAGGCACTTTGCAGTGTACAAAGCACTTCACATATGCCATCTTATTCAATCTGCATGATAATTCTGCAAGAATTTTTATTCCAGTCTCACGGTTGAGGAACTGATTCTCTGAGAAGTGAAGTGACTTGCTCAAGGCCATCTAGCTAGTAAGAGGGGCTGCTGAGGTTCGAACCCAGTGTCACTGGGTCTGAACCAACTGTTCTTGTTAACTATAATTAATTTTTTTGAATATCAGGGAAACAGGTACAATATTTCAGAAAGTTTTAGTACTTCAGCTATAGTGCCCTGCCAATAGTAGATATTTAATACTTTTTGTTGGTGAATTTGTCTTAGATGAAAATAATATAAATAATATAGTTTAGAACTATGTCACTTGGAAATAAAATACATGAGCATTTAACACAACCACTTTGGGATAAGTGCAATGAAAATTATGTTCAATCCCTCTAAGCCTGAGGTGTTTTGAAAAAAAAAAAGGTAGGTTTTTTTTTCTAAGTTTGAAGTACAGTTTTAATTGTTGAATGTATGTATTTTTTGGACACAAAAATATGAAAATATGACTTTATTTGCACTGTAAGGTTTTCTAGCTGAGAGCATTAAACTGATTACATTAAGCATGAGTTATCCCAAAAGTCTTAGTGCAGTTTTAACCCTTAATTTAAAACCACACTATGACTTTTTGGGACACCCTATATTTAAAGTTAAAATCAATGTGATAACATAAGCTCAAATTCATGTGAATTTGAGGCCTGGGGAAAATCACATACAGTATCATATTCTTTATGCTCCACACTCAAGATTTTTATAGTACTAAAATCTGATTAACATGAACAGCAATCTTGAAAGAAAAAAAAGAGAGAAAATTCAATTAAATGAGTATTTAAGTGTCTACTCTATGTAATAATATCAAACATTTATATGATACTATAAGGTTTGCAAAACACTTTACACACATCTCATTTAAGCTTGACACCAACATATATTACAGTACAGGCATTATCTTCATCTGACAGATGTGGAAATAGGGGTAAGATTAACAAGATCACTACAATTCAGTACTGGAGGTGGGATTTGAATCTAGCTGTCTTTTCTAATTCTAGTGCTCTCTCCTTTTTAACCACACTGTCTTGCCACTGTGCAATGAATGAATGAATTAGCATTTTTTAAGTGCTTAACTCTAAGGATACAAATGCAAAAGCAAGACAGTCTCTGCTCTTCAAGGAGCTCACATTTTAATATGGGAACAATATAGAAGGTTTCAGCATGGGAGACGAAAAGATGAAAATAAGAGTTGTCACAAAAAGGCAACATGTGTCAGAGTTAGGATTAGTTAGCTAGTTACAGTGCCCTGCTTGAATGTATGTAGGTGAGTGCCTAGTGTTTTGAGGACTACTTACTTATACCATTACAGTCAGCCTTACTCTAGGACAATCCTGGTCTTATAAATCCATAAGGCTAGAGATGATATCTGTAGAATTAGTATATCACTAAAGTTATATGAACTCTAGTTAATACCTAAAGCAGAAAGCACTGACCCACTCCAAAGTAAGTATGATGAGAATATCACATAGATTTAGAGCATTCCTCAGAAGAAAAGAATAATACATTTAGAAAATCTTATTTATCTATGTAAAAAGATGAATCATTACGGAGAAATTTCAGTTATGGATAAATTTCTTTAAAACAGATTAAGAGTGTGGTATCTTTTTACAAAATTTTATTTCTCAGTTATTTCAACATGACTTTTGAACATACTATGAGCAATTGTTACTTGAAGGATTATCTACTTGCAAAATGTAGTTTTTCCTTTCTTTTCTTCTCTAGAAGGCAGACAGTAATGATTAAGAAGTGTGCCTAAAGGATCTAAAACTATGAAAATAGTTGTTTGCACAGCTCTAAATTCAAAACGAGCTGAATTAAATTAGATTTTATACTGAAAAAAATGTTCTGGACTAACAACTTGTATGCCAAGTTTCCAATAATCTCAAACAATCAAGTTAAAAAATTCTAAAACAAGTAACTTCTACCGGGAACATTGAAAAACACTTGACTAAAGACTGTAGCTTTGCTACTGGGTGCCACAATAATCAAAAAAGGTGAGCCTTATTAAACATAGTCTACAAGATGAAAGCTTAAGAAGTAATACTTTTTGTTCTTTCATATGCCACAAAAGAAAATAAAGGGCCTTCAGTGTCACATGCTTTAAGAATGCACCACTGTAGTTGGACTGTATTTCTATAAGCCCTGGATTTGCTAGACTGAGACATGAATGCTATAGTCAATGCCATTTAGGAGAGGATGCTTAAAGGACACACTGAATTGCACGTATGAAGGACATACATGATGCTGCAGGCTAATGGAAAATAACTGCAACAGGGGGGACAACCTGACATTTAGATATAAAAAAGAGTAGTTATTTTTTAATAATTGTATCAAGCTAACTGATAAGTCCAAAAATACAGTTCAAGTCTTCTCTTTCTCAAAAAACAAAATAAAATATGTATTTACTTGTCTGTGTTCATGTTGTTTTCCTCTAACAGAATGCAAATTTCTTGAGAGTAAGGACTATCACATTGTTTATCCGCAGTATTTAGTATAATGTCTAGGACAAAGTAACTGTCTTTTAAAAAATCTTTGTTGAATTAAAT
Organism: Vombatus ursinus; assembly: GCF_900497805.2. Taxonomy (NCBI): domain Eukaryota; kingdom Metazoa; phylum Chordata; class Mammalia; order Diprotodontia; family Vombatidae; genus Vombatus; species Vombatus ursinus. Next base: position 20,646,197 of record NW_020954571.1, on the reverse strand, counting down.
TCGCTGAAAATTAAAGCATCCACTACAGTGGTCAGTGATCAAATGTCTGTCTTCATACGTGCACAATATTTTAAAAAATTTATTAATCACTGTTGAGAGTACTATCTTTGCATATCAATGAAAGAGGTACATAGGCTAGCTTACCCAAGTCTGCTCTTAGCCTTAATGAATTTCCCTTCATGTAATCTGGGAAAGTCCATTTGCAAAGGCAATGGTTTCACATGTTACAGATGAAATAGGTTCCTTCTCTGACTTAGAAGTTACATGATGGGGTAATGCTTTACTTAACACTCATCTCCTGAATCACAGGAATCCAATGTATTTTGACAAACATGTTAAGTCCAAAATGGGTTGCTTTCACTGTCAACTTGGGAAAAGGTAGCCTGCTTCTCTTGACTCTTCTACATGCATATGCACACAAAATAACATAAAGGACATTTTCTTAAGGATGTTTGGGAAAGTTTTATCAGTTTCAGAAAGAAGGAAATCAAATGAACAAAGACAAATCCTGGCTTCTCTTCTTTCATATACAATCTTGGGTGGAGAAGATGGAGCTTATTTATTTAAATACTTAGTTTCCTTCACCTGAGAAATTCCAAAATTTCAGCTTTGCCTATATCCTCATGCTCACAGTAAGACTTGCAGCTAATTTTGAGGGCTTTTCAGGATTTATATCAAACTCTGTGAAAATGTGTCAAAAGCTGAGATATTAGCAAAGTCCTAACTTAAATACTTCAAAAACAGAAGAGAAAAAGCAAAATTTTTATTTTTATGATTTTCACTAGGCCAGTTCCTAAGCTATTAATAACACTGATTTATTGCTTAAGTTGGCACTTACGATGAATTTTAAAAAATTAAAGTGAAAAAAAAAAAGCAACAAAGTGAATTTTCTTGTGCTGAATATAGATAGCTCAAACCACAGTCACATCCTCTGTCAGTAGCTAATGTCATAGCTGATCTTATAAGTAAGGGTGTGAATAAGGAAGGAGATTAAGGGAGTTTTGGTAAACAATCTTCCTTACTCCCTGTACGTGTGGAAGGTAGTTCTCTTCTATGCATATCTAAGATAATTTTTTTTCCACTAAGGTGACTGAGCAAATCCATAGGCAAAATTTTATAAATTAGCATTTGTCAAACATTATGACACAGATATAGTTTTTAATCAAGAGGGTGAACAAGCTAGAATTTCTTTTAAAAACCATTTAGTATTAATCCAACTAATAAAGTGTTGGATGAGAACAATATTCTCATACTTGGAAATTCGACAAAAGGTAAAATCTTCCTGATTTTTAGTGTTCACATAGATGGGTTCATGCATAACTGTTTTACATTTAGTTTAAGGTCTCCTAGTTTAATAAGCAGAAAATGTGCATTTTTATATGTTTAAGTTTTAATATGAATTTTTGTTCAAAACAACACAGACATGCAGGCTACTTGTAAATGATACAAGATTTTAAACTAATGAGGCATTATGTAGAACATATGCAAAAATCACAACTTGGTCTTCCCAAATAGGCCACAACAACAGGAAAAAACATGATTTTAATAAAAAGGAGCAGCACTGGGCTCTTACTTCAAAGCAATTAAAGGCTTTGAATAACCAAAAGTTTATGTCAAGCTGATGCCAAACCAAACTGGTCTATTAAACACACACTATGAAGGGTTTCTGTAATATTCTCTGAAAAGGCTCTCTGCCATAAATATCAGGCACTACTACTCTGAAGATTACAACTACATTAAATTCATGTTTGGAACATGGAATCTAACATCCAGATCAGACTTCTAGAATTTCAAATCTGAAATAATGCATCCGTAAAAAAGAAGTTTAAATATGTTTTTTATTTTGGGATATTTCTCTACAGTAAATTATACCAAGTTTTACATTCTCCCTAACATTATTTCAACAGTTTTCCATTAGTTTAAAGAAATTGCTGTTACCCATAAAATATCAAAATACATGTAAACATATGGGGAAAAAAAACCCTGAAGTCACTTCTAGTAAGTTATGTCTTTAGTTTTCACTACTGTATCTCAAGTAGGCATACCATTCATTACAGGTATCTTTAATTTTTGACAAATATAAAAATGAAACCTTTACAAAGTTTATGAGGCAAGAAATAAATTCAGTATCCACCTCATTTAGAGGACTTTAGGGAATTCACAAGTCCTTGTACCCTTTAGCTTCATTTTAATTTAGTCTTCTGCTTGGTGAAAAAAAAAAACCCATGTGCCAAAGTGATGGATGAATACAGAGCTCTCTCAGTTCTCTGAATAGGTCTTTTAGAATTTTTTAAAAAAAATTTTAGAAATTTATATGTCTGTATCTCATCCTCACAATATAAATAGTAGTATCAAAGTGTATGTTGCTTTATTGTATCTGACTACTCCTCGGTCTTCTTTGCTGGATCTTCATCTAGGTCATGTCTGAAAACCATGGGAGTCTGGCAGGACTCTGCCATGTACAATGGCAGATTAGAATTCTACAAGGAGGGACTGGCACTTAGGCAGCATGAGTTTTAGTTCTGCCACAAAAGGCCTGGGATACCTTGGATGATCTGCTTAACCTTTCTGTTTTCTCTTCTATAAAATATAATGACTATACTGGATGATCTCAAAGATCCCTTTCGATCCAATATGTTATGAACCTATGATTTGAATCTACAGCTCTCTATTTTCATGCCTTAATTTCCCTAGGAAGATAGCAGGTTACACCGCATGTTAATGGTAGCACACTACCCATAGGCCATTGTAGAGAAGTAATAGGCTCAAAGTAAGGCCAAACAGTATTATGAATATAAATAAAAATTTGAACTTCTACACAGGAAAAATTCAGATGAATCAATAAAACATAATCAGTAAAACAAAATATAATAATAATTCATTATGTACTAACTGTGACTGCTATAGGTGGAAATTTAGATTTTCTAGATACCTCTGATCTGTTGCTTGCTGCTCTCGAAGTTGTAAAAGAGATGCCTCATGCTCATTTTCTTTTCTTCTCATTTGAGTTTTCAGTACCTCTGCTGTGTGCTCCAGATCTAGTATCTGGTCTCTTTGTGTTTCAACCAAACTTTCTCTAAAACACAGGAATATGCTTAATGAAACACTGTTGTTTGGAGAAAAACTTTAAAATCAAAGCTAAAAGTATTCTTTATGTTGAAAGGAAGAAAAGGTAGATTTCTGATTCAACACTAATAGGATGACAACGTACACAATACATACGTTTACTTTATCATATGCACCAAGGGACTGAATTCTGGTTTAATTCATTAAGATATATAAAAATAATCAGTTGAAGTTAGAATTAGAAAATAAAAATGAAATAGCATAAATGATTATTTTGTTATCTAACTACAGATTGTAACCAGAACAGTTAGGTTTTTCAATATTTCTAATAAGTTCAAGAAACAGGGATGGTCTGCATCACAGAAGATAAGGAACTATGGAAACATAGGCCATCTATGCCCAATTCTCTGCTTCTAGCAATCTGAAATGTAAATGTAGGTGCTGGAAGCAAAAGTAAACATGAAGGGACCAAAGTTTATAGACTCGCTGAAGATAACTAGAATCTTGAGTACATAGTAGGAATTCAATAAATACTTCTTTAATGAATTTTAAAATTTTCCTCCTGAAGCCATTGCAAGGGGGCCACCATCTAGAGAAAGATAATAACTCAGACTGTTCTAATTTCATTTTGTATGGTGAAGCAGAACTCTGATCTATCAGGTCCATTCACACCTTTTCTTAGGCCTTTTGCCACTTGTTTCCTATACTATATACTTATGAATTCCTTCTCTTCTCCTAAATGTCATCACTGATAACCATACTTTTGTCAGTGTGGAGTATTCTTTGCATATGTCATGTTTGTGTTTGAACATAATAATAATAGGTAGCATTTTAAGATTTGGAGAGCACTTACAAATACTATCTAATTTTATCTCTACAACAACCCTTTGAGGTAGGTGCTATTATGATCAACCCCATTTTGTTGATGAGGAAACTTAGGCAGGTAGAGCTTAAATGACTTGCCTAGGATTACACAGCTAGTAAGTGTCTGAGGCCAAATCTGAATTCAGATTTGACTAACTTTAGGTCCAACACCCTTTCTACTGCTCTGCTTAGTTGTAGTGTCTGTTAGACTATAAATGCTCTAAAGCCCTGAAGCTATAATTACATTCTGTGAATCCCATAATTATAAGATAATAATAATAATTGCTAACATTTTGTTTGAATAGTTGCAAAGTGCTTTACATATGTGTATGTGTGTGTGTGTGCGCGGGTATATTTAGGAACTTCAAAGGTAATCTGGTTCAACTCCCACAGCCTTCTAGTCTCTTCTATGCATTAAAAAAGTTTCAATGGCTCTCTTTTTTTGGTATCATTATTGCTAACCCTGCCTCCCTACAGCTCTATGCCATTAAGAAAGAACAAAAAACATTACAGGAAAACTAAAGGACAAACAAAAATTCTCGTAGCAAACGTAGTCAAGCAAAATGAATATACATAATGGCCCTGTCTAAAAATGTATGCTTCTTTCTGTATCTTAGAATTCATCATCTTTCTGTCAGAAGCTTCATCATAAGTCCTCTGGAGACACGGTTGGTCATCACATTAATCAGATTTCTCAAATCTTTCAAAGTTGGTTTTCTTCAGTCAAGTTCCTTAAAGAAATATTTATTGAACTCCTACTATGTAATCAGGATTCTGGCCATCTTCAGCTACTCTATAAGCTTAGGCCCTTTCATGTTCACTACATTAAGAATCAAAGAATTGGCCATAGATGGCCTATGTATACACAGCTCCTTATCTTTTATGATTACAACATCCCTGTGTCTTTAGCTTTATGGAAATATTGTGAAACCTAGTTCTTCCTGTTGTTATCTATATTTAGATAAGAAAATATCCACTCTATGCTACTTAATTCTAACTTCAATTGATTATTTTTATATATTTATGGTCAAAGCCTATTTTAAAAGAAGGCAAAGCACTACAAATATGTCTCCAAATGAGTCAAATTATCTTTTGAGGTTTATTATCTAATGAAGGCATGTTATTTATACTAAGATATTTTTTCCCTTTATTACATACTCATCCAAAGTAAATCTCAAGAATGTTTGACAATAAGAATACGACAATGACTATGATCCATTGACAGTTAATTTGAAAGATTTTTTAAAATGAAAAAGTAATATGAATGTAGTAGAATTAAAGTTCTGAAATAAAAATATGAAATATTATATGTTGGAAATATATTATAAAACTAAAGGCTAAAGCCATATGTGCCATTTATTTCCATGCTGCTGAACCATGGCTCCTTTACCACCAAAAGAGCTAATTAATTCAGGACCTAAAAAAAAATGTACCTACATTTTCTTTGGCAAGAGAATATTGGCTCTGAAACTTATACTATTCTAAATGATTGGGATTTATGCTGTTCCTTGCGGGGAAGAGGGATTGGATTATACTAAAAGTACCTGCTCTTTAAACCTTTCAGTCAATGAAGTTGGATGTTTTTCTTATTGAATACGTTGCACATCTATTCTGATTTGCCACAGAACTGGTTATGGTAATATTTAATCCAAATTTTTAAAAATTCTGGTTCTTAGAAAGGTAAATAATAAAATTTTTAAACCACAATGAATGAGAAGTGTACATACAAAGCTTTTATTTCCTCCCTTGCTTCTTGAAGTAAACGTTGTTTAACTCCTGTAATTGAGGCTTGTGGAGTTCCTGCTCTTTCTGCATCTTGTAATTTTGTTCCTAAAAATAAATATGACAAAATTGAGTTTACCAAAGTGGTTTTAATAGATACAAGCACTAAATAGGCAGATATGTCTTTTGGTTGTCTGTAATATTGATATTTATAATTAAACAAGGATCAATAATAAGTTTTTTGTCATACAGAATGCAGAATCAGACACCATATTTCTTCAAAGGGATTGTTAGATCTCAAACAGTTGAAATTACATAAAATATAGTAGCATGTATCATATAAATCATAAACAAATTCTATTGTAAAAACTGAATTACCTTAAAGTTATTAGGTTCAGATTAGATTTAGAATTCCTGGAGTAAGAGTGGAAAAAAAAAAAGCATGGACAACTAACTCTTCAATACAGACCTTCACAGAACAAAATAAAGAATCAAGCAAAAGGAAACAGACAAATCTCTATTTTTTTTGTTAGAAATAATCTGGGTAATTACGACAAAGGGCAGCTAGATGGTGCAGTGGATAGTGTCAGGTTCTATCAGGAAGTTAGGAAGACCTTTGTTCAAATTTGACCTCAGACACTTCTAACTATGTGACCCTGGACCAATCACTTAACCTCAATTTTCTCATCTGTAAAGTAAGCTGGAGAAGAAAATGACAAACCACTCCAGTATCTTTGCCAAGAAAACTCCAAATAGGGTCACGAAGAACTGAACATGACTGAAACAACAGAACAACAAATTAAGAAAAAAGAAGGGTTTTTTTCTTGGAGGATAGAGGACAGATACTTGAATTAAAAGGAACATTATTGCTATTTAATATTAGTGTTCTTAAAATGTAAATAAAAATTTTTAAAATAAAATTTACATGAAAGATAAAACAGGGACAGTTATTTGCTTTATAAAAATAATTTTCAGCTTTACTGAAGAATTCACAATTGAATTCCTTTCAAAGGAAAACTCCTTTGTTGTATGTAAAATATGGTTTAATTAACCAAAAAATAATTTATACATCACTTTCTAGAAATCCATCATAAAATAAAATTAGTCACCTTTTTACTTGCTTTTGTTTGCCTTTTTTTTTTTTTTTTGGGTGAGGTAAATGGGATTAAGTGACTTGCCCAGGGTCACACAGCTAGTGAGTGTTATGTGTCTGAGGCCACATTTGAACTTAGGTCCTCCTGACTCCAGGGCTGGTGCTCCATTCACTACACCACCTAGCTGCCCCTACCCTTTTATTTGCATACTTTACCTTTTAGTTTTAATTTCACTTCTGAAATTTGAAATGGATAAAAATACAGAGTAGAACTTAGTCATTTGTTGCATAAAATCTATTTAAATGAAAGATATCAAACATTCATTAATGAACCAAGCACAGAGCATACTAGAGCTGTGTAAGCTTACAATGAAATTGAATGGCTTTAGAAAAGTTCATTTTTCAACACATTACAATATGAGCCAGAGTTATGGAACTTTCACCTGTTTGTGTAGATACTGAGTATAAAGAATTTCTTTATATATTATTATAAAAACTATTTCACCTGTGGAATAAATGACTTTCCTACGCCAAGTATCAGTCTCACTTGATTGCCATTATGATTAGTTTAGCATCAATTCCAAATTTTTTTATAAGCAAATTATGCTATGAGTGGGTACATAAAAATAATTTAAAAATGGACACTTGTACTATACTGAACAAGGCTTAATATAACCTACTCAACAGTGAAATAATTGCCTGAAAGATTAAGAATCCTTAAAATACACAAAATTTAGAAAAAGGTTCTAATTAGTTTATTACACTTTAATATTTCAATGGATCTGTGATCTCATTGACATGGTTCTTTCATCACAGCTTCTAACACATCCTTGAAGTCCCATCCCCTGGGACTTGTGCCTCTAAGGACTTTACAAAAGATCAATCAATATGTTACCCATTTTCCTCTAGTCTTATTCATTTCCTGGGTAGTAGTAGGGCATTCAGGTGTTCATATAATATCTCCTTGTCATCATGTGATTGGTCTACTTCCTTTTTTTGTTCAAACATTTCTTCAAAGATATTCCTCATTTTACTTTTTGCACGTAGGTATCATTGACAATACGATACTTCCCACTGGGGCACATCATGTGTCGTCTACTACCCACAACTTTGATTCCTTGGAGAATGTGGTATTTCAGTACTTGCAAACAGTTGTATAAAAAGGTGGATCTTTGTGTCGGGGAAAGGTTCAGGATTGCTGAAAGCACAGAGTAATTTCTCAAAAGCAATCAGGACCAGTATCTACATCAAATTCAGTTCTGGGACCAACTCATCATCTGTTTTGTAACATGTCATAAATATACATACCAATGTACTATCTTAAAGGACTGGTCAATCAACTGCACATCAGAGTTGGGACAATAAGCACTTTTCATCACTTAGTTTTTTCTTGAATGGATCTTTAATCATTTCTTTTGAGTAACAATAAATTACATTGCAGTGGCCGTGTACTGTTCTGGGGCTTGACATAATGAGTGTAATATTATCTGCAAAAAGAAGCATCTGGTGGATCTCACCTCATTGTTTAGGCCTTAAGACTTCCTTCATGATAATGCTGAACATTTTGGATAAGTAAATTTTGTCATACTTTATCTCGTTTCACATAAATCAGAAGTAATTTGAAAAGTTATTGCATGCGTTATGGAATCTTGTGATTCCATAGTATGCAACATACTCATTGGAAGAAAGCCTTTTAGGCTGAGATTTGTTCAACCAAATCAAAATTACACACACATACATATACATACACACATATTTGTAATCAACAAACAATAAACATAGTGAGTCCTTGTAACTCAGTCAATTAAGTGATTAAAAAGATATGTTCTTTCAGAGGCAATCACTTGAGAAAGCCTACCTCTTTTCATACTTTCATCAAAGATATCCTCAATCTGCATATAGGTCATTCTTGTAAAGATTTTGTAAAGATGAAGGTAGGATTATGGGTCAGTAATTACTGAAGCCCTCTCAATAATATTTGGAGAATATTAGTATCATTCAATATTCTTTCCATGATTTTGGTACCTTCCCCTCCTTTTGATAATTGTAAAGTGAAACTTCATGCTTTCAAGATTATGTTACACTTCCCATGGATTGCATCAGTGTATACTCGCTTTTAGTCTTACTTTCTAACTTTGTTTTTTCAAGTGCAGCTTCTGCTTCTGTGTATAGTACATTGACTGAGGTATTAGGGTAGTTCCTTTGCCAATGATGATAAAAATAGATTGTTATGGAAACACTGAAAATTTTCTTTTTGTCTCTGTTGTCTCTGTAATAGTTTTATTCATGAATGACAGTGTGATAGCTCATTCATTTGGATCTCATAGAAAACTATTTGTAGACTTATTTGTATTTTGTTGAGTTTGTATTCTGAACCAAGATGCCAACTCTTTCCACTTAGCAAGGAAATCAAATGTTTTCTTTTTCCAGTGATGTCTGGACCTTGTGGGCCTCCTCCTTATGATAACTATTTTACATCCATTTAATTTTTGCAGAAAATGGTGATAATTACCATCAATCATTGTCTTCCTGCATATTTTTTAGCTTTCCTTTGAATAGGGCAGGTTGGAGTGATATATGGTAGTATCTTCTCACCGTTTTTCTAAGTTGATATTAATTTTGATCTCTACTCTATCTAGTGGATGGTGTAATGTCACACATTTAACTAATTCTAATATGAGCCCAATATCAATAACTAATAATTTCTGATAAAAGATTAAGTTAAAAAATTATGTTGATAATCACTCACTTTTTAATTCCCTTCTGGAAGTTTTCCTAACAGATAGGTATAAGGCTTCTGATTAGTCTAAAAGACTTTGGCTTTTGTCATTTCTTAAGCCTAAGCCATTATTTTTCAATATACTAGCACTTAATAGACAGATAAGGGGTTTAGAATAGACCTTCTTTGGCCAAAGAGTTATATGTGCTAAGAAATATACTGAGAACTGAATTACTTCTAAATTTTATAAGCCATCAAGAATCATATGATACACAACTACAGAGTCATTTAAAAGACTGTTATTATTACTTTGCTGATCCTTCCAAAGAGAGGAATTCTGTTTACTCTTGGAATTACAAGTTGTTATTTAAAGGGGTATAAAATGTGACCTATCTGGGCACTGATTATATAGTATTGCTGATTTTTAAAACTCCCACAGTAAATTCAATCAGCTAAGATAAAGAATAAGAAATAATGAAGGCATTTGGTATATGAAGAATTTTCAAGGTACAATAAACTATAAAAATTACTTAGTCCAAATCTCTCATTTTAAAATGAAAAAACTGAAGCCTGGATAAGTTAAATGACTCACCCAAAGTAATACAGCTAATGGTACAGTTGAGACTAGACTTTGATTCCTAACATACTATTCTTTGTGCTATACCATGACATGTGTCTTTAACATATAGTATTCCATAAATTTCATAGTTAATAAATAATAAAAAAAACCCTGAGCAAGGTTTGTTTATAGGTACTTTTTCCATTTACAGATAAAGAAGAAACTGAGGTTCAGAAAGATCAAATAGTTTGTTCAGGTCATGAAATTAATCAATGGCAGCATTCTATTTTCTGGGTAATAATTTATAATGTTTCTATAAAGAGTCTATTTCTAAAACCAAATTGCTATAAATGACCAAGCCCTTTCCTCATGTATCTCCATTCTACATTTATGAGTGCTTATAGATTTCAAAGAGATGTCTGTACAAAGGAGATAGTTAAAGTTTTTAGCTATAGATTGAAAACTATAAGCAGCTTTTTTTGTCTTTTCTATTCAAGTAAGCTTTCTTCATTAAATTAAGCATGGGATTTCAGGTTACCTTTCTATGTAACTATATCTTGATTTAAAAAAGTTTTCATTTCTCATGAAATATGTTTTTTTAAAAAAAGATTTATAATCAGAAATGAATGTTTCTTGTGTTATGTGAAACAAATAAAATCACTAGACTCCATTACATTTTAATATCACGGTAAATAAAGTGGTTGAGTTTGTTGAGAAAAGGATTGGGATTATGGCTAAATGATCTGGGTTTGGGGTTCCTTACAATTCTAAGGTCATTTTATCTCTGTTATTCATCTGTAAAAATAGGAAAATGCTAACAGCTCACAGTGAAGAAAATTTATTATTTAGCATCTGGCAAACTTTATATAAGGACTCTGATATAACTTTATAAAAAGTTCATAAAAGTTTTATAAAAACAAGACAGTTTGAGGACTTTAAAGGAAACAAATTGATTTTCTTTCACTCGCTTTCTCAAATTCAAAGCTTAATTTCCTTCTTTTTAAAAAAGAAATCTAGGTTTCTCAAACTGCACTTAAAAATATAATTTGCAAACAGATTTATTCTTTACTTTTACAAAAATTAAGTTTAACTTTCTTTCAAAAAATCAAATGTAAAATAATTTGCTTATTTTTAAATAATAAACTATTTTGCTATAAGCTCAAGCTACCCAGATAGCATGTTACAAATGCTAAAATTAATCAAAAGCAAGAATGAAGAACTGTTCTAGCTTTTTAAAGCCAACAGCAGAATTTAGTGAGATAGAGAAAAGTGAGCTCTAAGAATTCCAGTTTTAAACAGATTTTGATTATACCTTTCCTTGGGCTTTCCTGAAAGCCAGAAATCTCATTCACTTTTCTCCGTCCTGTGTTTACACGAGATTGTACGTGGTTATATGGAGTGTGTCTATGACCTTGGAATTGAAGTTGTTGTTTAGCTGAAATTAGTTTGTTTCTGAGGCCTTCATTTTGTTTTTCAAGCTCATGAACTCTTTCTTGCAGCTGCTCAATCGTTTCTTCTAGTTCCACATCCCGTCCTTGCCGCTTGGGGCCGCCACCAATCCGCTCACATCTTTTCTTGTCATTAACAAGCCGTATTAACTTGGTGGCCATTCTGGGGAAATAATAAAAAAGATGAAAAGGAATGTGAGAAGTCAGCATAAAATGCATTCTGTTGAAAGGAACATAATCACTGTGAAGACATCAGTGCAGAACCTGAATAATAAATTTCAGGTTTTGATGTAACTATTACTGCCTGTGAAGAATCCTTTGATGATAATTGAAACCACTGGGCAACAATCTGCTTTATAGCACTGACAAATAACAGTTTCCTAAGGCTTATCATTTAAGGTTAGTAAGGAGAGAACACATATTTACTCCATATGCCCCTTAAATACAATTTTTAACGCATGACCTTATATAAGAACTCGGCATGCCATTAAGCATTGTTACAGTTTGTAGATGTCTGTCATGAATAAAGTATAAGATATAAAATAAATATTTGTTGAATTCAATTTGTAATTCTACTATGAGTTTAAACTACTTTGAAAGCATATTAATAATATGTTAACATTTGATGACATATTGTCTCTGATTTCTTTTTAAGATTTGAAGGTATATAACAATTTTAAAAATGTGTGGTTGGGCAAATCTAAAACCATGATAAATTCTAAGTGAATGAAACTGTTACGATACCCCAAATGAATAAGAAACATAACTGTTAATGGTAGAAAATGATTATAGAATGTATGGTTTTCTCCTATCTTTAAATGTTACAAATTTTACTTGTGGAATCACAAGAATTATACTTTTGATTCCTTTGAGTTTTGATAAACATTGGTAAGACAGAACAAAAGACAGAAAGGGCACATGAGGGTGATGTAATATATAAGTACGGAAAACATGCCCGACAGTGAATGTAAAAAAAAAACAAAAAAAAAAACTTGGCAAGACAAGAAAGAAAAGGTGGCTTTGATGAGAGATACAAGTTCAAGACTTTACAAAATTGGTCGCACATCTTCAATAGCTGTATCTAATTTATAGAGAATCCATTTTTGCAAAGACCCAGACAGGAGATTAAAAATAAAAACACACTTCATTTGTTCTATGGGGTTTGCTTTATTTTAGCATGGTTACAGACAGAAGCTTTTACTTAAAAGAACAAAAGTGAAATAAAAAAAACTCTTAATAGCTTTTGGATGTCACAGAACACTGGTTTTTTTTACCCATAAGCAAAGTCCTCTATGGATGCAGTAGCAAATACATATTTAGCTACACTTTTGTTTGCATATTATGTACCATCAAGGAAATTTATATATAACATGATCAGTTAAGATTTTTCCTTGAGGCAGACTTGTAAGAGATAAAGGAAAAATGCTGATAACTACAAATGGAGTGCCCTATCACATTTATCAATGGTTCAGTTCTTCTTTTCCATAATTGAAAGAGACCAAAGATATCTAATTAGCAACTCTGTCAAGGTATAGTAACTCAACCCTGTTCTGACCACTAAAGAAGAGTTCGAAGATTTTGTCATTTGTAGCCTAACTATGGGAGCACATTACATGTATGTGAGTCACAGTCAGCCATGAGAGATAGTTCAATAGATTTGGTGATGCCAATTTATACACCAAAATTCACTCAATCATACAAAGACATACGGATGTTCTACTGAAGATATAAATATTGTTCCAAGGGCATACCAAATTTAATGTTATACTATTAATCTACACTTGGAGGAAAATCTGTGATCGTAATTTCTGAGATAAGACAAGTGAATCAATATAACAGTTTTAAATTTCTTCAGTGAAGTTATAAGTAAACCTTATTGGTATAAACAACATGGAACTTAATGCTGACACAAAAAATACTTTTCAATAAATAGCCAACGTTCTATAGTGATAATATTATGATATAAATTTCCAATCAACCTCTTGCCCAGAAGGTATAATGATTTATTCTGAGCAAATAGTAAAGAAAGCGGATTTCCTTTATTCAACTTTTAATTAGTAAGATAAACAAGTTAATAATTAAAGTACTACTATAATGCCTCCTCATGCCACGAATGTGACTGACCCTCAGTAACAATTAACACAAGTTCTCACAGGTTGGAAAGGATTCTAGTATAAATACTGAGACTATGTTTGGGGACACTAATCCCCAGAAGATTAGTCAAAAGGGGATGAAGAATTTTTCTAGTTAAAGTAACTTATGTAACAATTTACTAAGGTGGGGGTAAGAGTTCGTGTGAAGATCGACTTGCTAATTATACCAGTGGAAATAGTACTCACCCACCAATGAATTCACAGATCTTTTGAAGTATAAGAAGCAAAAAACAATTATATCTTGTGAGATTTCTGAATTGGTAGAAAAATCATAGGCTAAAACATTTTTAGGATCTAGCAACATGGCTGTTTACAAAATTACATTTATATTTAAGGCAGAGAAAAGATGGGTAAATTTAAAATCATCTCAATCTAGGTATCTGTAGCAATGTCAGTGCTGGAAGGAACCTCAGAAAAATGCTCTGTAAATCTTAAAAGACTGTTTAATAATAATTCACCTAGACTAATTCCCTTTTTTTTTGAATGTTGAAACTGAGGCCGCCAGTGAAGCTAAGTGATTTGCTCAATACAGACTGGAAGGACTTTAAAGGCCATATAGCCTAATCTTTTAATTTTACAGATGGTAAACACGAGGTACAAAGAGGTTAATGATTTACCCAAGGTCACAGAGGAGCAAATGGGAGGAAGCATTCAAGGCCAGGTCCTCTGACTTCCAATCCAACACCTGACTGTGCTATGTTGCTTCCCATAGTTATTCAATGAAGAGCCTCGACTAGGGTCCTCTGAATTTAGGGCTTCCAACTGATTGTACGTTTTTTTTTTTTTTTCATGATGCCACCTTGCTTTCTCTATTGTCTTCTTTATAGTTTCTGATTAGGGTGTAATGCAAATGATGTCAAGGCTGGGATTTAATTCTGTATTGGCTAATGGGCTATGTAGAGAGGAAAACCATGTTTGATGGCCAAAGGCCACACTCTCAACTCTAACCATTTGATAAAATGACCTTGAGAAAAGTCACTTAACCTTTCTAGGCCTATTTTCTAACACATAAAATGAATGGGTTGGACTAAATGACCTCAAAGATGTCTTCCATCTCTAAATCTTATGAAAATGTATGCTGGTGGTCATTAATGAATCAGGAGAAATACTGAATCTTTGCATAACCTGCCACTGCCACCACTATTGGAAAAACAATTTAAAATACAAGTCCTCTTCACATTGGTCAGAAGGGTCACCTTCTTCTTTGAAGTACTGAACATTTTATCTAAGTTAAAACTTATCAAATTAGAAATTGAAAGATAAATTTTACTGGTGTATTTTAAATGAAAAAACAAAAAAACAAACAAAAAAAAACCCCCAAACATTTTCACCTGTACTACTTTTCCATTGAACCCAGAGACTATGAAATATTAATATGAATCTGTTCTAAGAGAATCTGTGTTTACTTTTTTGTAATATTTATTGAACTTTAAAAAAAATTACTATGCATTCAAAAGAGCTTATTTTTGAACATACAGAAAATGCACATCTAAGAAAATAATACTGGACTAAATTTTTGGCACACAAAAAAAAAGCAGCATGGGTCAACAGACATTTTTTTTGAGTTTAATATATAACCTAGATTAACTCAAATATTAAGAAAATGTTTATTAAGCATGTCCCAAAGATTGAAGAGATACATTCAATAATAAACTACAACTCTTAAGGGGAACATGAATTCCAAAAAGGCACTTAAAATTTTTATTTTAAAAAAAATTTCCATTTTTAAACCAATTACACGTTAAAAACAGATGTTTTGGAGCAACTACTTATTAAGCCATAAGTATTATTAAATTGCAAACAGACGTGTAAACTTAAGGTATGATTAGTTATTAGTTTTTTTCTTTGAAATATTAATTCTAGCCATACCAAACACTTACTATCCTTTCGTTTTTAAGAGACTCATTTCCAGTTAAGATAATAAAATATTTATATACCCTTCAAATTTTGTTTTAAGAAATTCTATATCATAACCTTTTAATTTTATCTTCTTGCTTGCAGGCATGCTGTTTAAGTGCAATGTTCTCTTCATGCAAACGCAAAAATCGATCTTCCAATTCCTCACGACTGACACGTGACACTAGTTGTCTAGACTTTGAATTCCAGGGAACTGAAGATTTTGACAAAAAGAAAATTCCAAGAAAATTAATCACATGTTTAATACTTAGGATGCACTTCTCAAAAAAATCTTTGACCTGACTTGGTCTATGCTTTTGAAATTTTAAGCAACTCATCATTCATTTAGATAATAACATGTACATTTCTCATATCACAGGTATAAACCAAATATCAATATTTTGGGTTTTTTAAATATTCATATTAAAGAACACTAACAGATACTCAAAAATTAATACTGCCAATGAAGTAAAAATACTTAGTATTACATCCTGTTAGAGTTGTATCTTAGAGATTATTTAGGGCATATGCCCTTCATTTTAGAAATGAGAAAGCCATAGCTTACAACAATCATTTGTCTAATATCACAAAGATAGTTATTGTCAAACTTGGGGATAGAATCTAGGAATTATAAGATTAAAATAATGCTGCTCACTCATCAGGAACAACAAAATTTTCTCTACATTTATGAACAATGTTGAGACAGGTAAATTAAGAATGAGACATTTGAAACATTCTTTTTTATAGATTTGAGTGCTATGGAACTCAGTTATATAAAAAAAATTTGACCTACACCAAAACAATCTAGAAAGCTTGTACATAGGTTTCACTGAAAAGACTGCATCAGAGAATCATCATGCTACAAGCCACCACGTTTATTTCAGAAAATTTTTAATATTATTTGTTGGCATATGCATATGACATCTCTTCAAATCTGTTAAAAAGTACTTTTAGTAGTCCTCACAAGACTAATGAAGGAGGACAAATTATTAATCCCATATTAAAGATTAAAAAAAAAACAATAACACTCAAGCTCAACTTTCAAAGAAAACTTGATTTGTGCCTTTGTTTAGGGATGATTTTCTTAGTTATGTGAGGCATCATATGCTCTCATAGGGTTTATTCCCAATAAGGATAACATCTAAAAATTCATTCCAAAAAACAAAAGTTGCACAATTTTCATCTCTATCTTCATCGACTAGAACGATAACTTCCTTGAGGCATTTGTTGTCTTTCCATTTTTAACTGCATTCATTAATCTCCAATGTGGCTAGTTATATTCTTTTCATACAAAGGAAGGCAAGCAAGCTAAGGAAAAATTAAAATGCTAACATAACAAGAACTTATAATAAAATACATTTTGAATTCTTAGCCTAGTCAATAAAGAGCCAAGCAGTATAACATGGCTGACACATTGTGTACACAAATCAAAGCACAAGTTTTAAATTGTTTTCAAAGTTTTAAATTGTTCTCAAAGCTACCCCTTTTCTTCTTTTGGAAAAGTGTCTGTTGGTATATTATTAAACCAACAAGTGATGAAAAAGATTTCCAGAATACATATTAATTTGATTGTGAAAACTTACTATCATCTGAAACAAGTCACTTTAAGACCCTCTACTTAAAAGGCAAATTTTAAAAATATGGCATTTCTTCCCTCATAAAAGTTAAACAGAAAGATACATTGTAATACTGAATGTGATGCAAACCAGGCAATTCAGTTTTAAGGCTTGATACCTTATGTTTATTACATACTGATGTATTTTAAAAGATGATTTACAATTCTTCTTTATCACAGCAGAAGAGGACTTTACTTTTTCTGTGAACAGCTGATACCTGATGTATACAATGAAAATGCATCTTATTTCTCACTTCCATTTTTTAGTCTAATCTAACTTAGATCTGCATTGTTACTGAACCTCATATTCTATATGAATAGCAGAAAAAATTTAAGATTAAAAGTAAAAAAAAAAACAGTCAAATTTCATGACTATAAACTAATAACAGCTGGTCAAACCTTTCAATCCTCCAAGGAGTCGTGGACCTGTATCTTTTACAGGCAGGTCTCCTGCAGTCTCATCAGTTGGGCTAGACATGATACATCTGTGGATAAGAAAATTCAAATAAAACCTTCTCCATCTAAACTATCCATTATGCAAAATGAATGAGCCAAATAAATTTAATAAAAACAAGGCAAGAGCTTTAATAGACATCTTGTTGCCCTACATATGTTGCTCCTAGAAGATGAAAGTTCCATTCTAAACAAAATACTTCATTTAATCATGGAGAACATGTTCCTTTCAACAGTACCTCCTATAATTTGCTTAGGAAATGAAATAAAGTTAGTCCATTAGTCTTCTGCTCTCTTCCCTATTCTTCTTGCCAGTTCTCCCCATTCCCAAACCCATCTTAAAACAAAAGATTAAAAAAAAAAACAAGCAAAACAAAAAACCCCAGAAAACCATGCTTATAGCCTACAATGCAGATCGTATCAATTTTAAAGATAGAGGTTTCATAAATATTAGCCTTAGCTTCTAGTACAGTTTGCCCCCCCCGAATTTCCAACCAAAAGGTGAAGGAGCTCTAGCTGATTAAAATAAAACAAAAAACAAACAACCAAGTTTCTGTCCTACTTAACAGCTGCTAACACCTTATCTTTACTTTTTCTGTAGATGGGAATGAATAACTTGTCCTCAATGAATTGAATAATGGTATTATTATTTAGATTTGGAAATTACCATAAGAGAGGATCTAACAAAGCAAAAAACCCTCATTTTTCTGCTAAGTCTAGAGTATTGGTAAATCACAAATAATTTCAGTTATAATCCATAAAAGAATTTCACTTTTTCTTTTAAAGTGAATTTCTTCTAGAAAAGGTATATGCCATGAAATTAAGCACATAGTAGTGGCTAAGTAAATACCATATTTATTGATGCAACTACGAAATAAAAGTAACACAAATTCAATCAAAAGGTGAGGAATTTTTGAAGTTGACTAGTCAAATAGTTCCCTTGTGGCCTTAATTCCCTCAACACTAGGATTTTAACAGCGTAATACAAAAATACTGATGACAATTAATTTGCTTTTTTAAAAAGTTTATAAACATGCTGCACATATGGAAAATTGTATCAAATAAAAGTCATGGTTTAAGACATTTTACCTGACACACAATATACCACAGTGTCACACCTTCCCTGAAGGCTTCTTCCACTGTAAATGTAGCTGTTTGAAAAACCAAACACCCCTTGGACTGTAGATTTGTAAGTTACAAAATATCAAATACCTATATATACCTGTGAGAAGAACCACATTACAAGTCTCCCTGTGGTAAGTGGCAATTCAGTTATTCACCAAATATTAAACAGCACCTCTGAAGTCATCTAGTCCAATCCCTTTATTTTACATAGATGAGGAAAAGGAGGCCCAGAGAGGTTGTCATACCATATACATAGGTAGTAAATGGCAGAGACAGATTTAAACCCAGTTTCCCTCCAGGCCATCTGATTTATTGAAAGACAATAAATAAGTGGTAGGCTTCCCTCTAATTGTCTTGTTTCCCTTGACCCTCAGTGCCAAGAGAATCAAGGAAGGGATTACAGATTTAGAACTCACCATTAATTGGTTCGGCAAGCAGTTGGATAAAATGGAGAAAATTTTGGTATTACTGAAACTAGAGGGATTTTCATGGTAGCAGCCACTCCCATCCACTTTCACTATGGTCCGGTCCTGCACTGCTCCACATCTTGTCTCTGCTCTCGATCTCCAAATAGCCACCCCAACTCTCCAGGATCTATCCCAGCCTCAGGCTGCAGAAACAGCAAATAGAAAGTGACTATAGGCTACTTTGCCTCATCACAGGTTCATAGCAAAGATATTACTCTTCCAGTTACCTAGGTTTGCAATCATGGAATTATCCTCCACTCTTCATTCTCTTACATTGCCACCCTTCCCCATGCTCCCCCATCCAATCAGTTTACAAGTACTGTTGATTGTACCTCCATAACGTTTCTCACATCTGTCTCTCTCTTTCCATTGACTACTTCCACTCTAGTTCAATCAATTAATCAATCAATCAATAATTTAGTCCTTTATCACCCCTTGACAGAATTATTGTAATTGCTTTCTAATTGTACTCCTTACTTTGAGTCTCTCCCTTCACCAATCCATCCTCCACACTGTTGCCAAAGTGCTTTTCCTAAAGCATAAGTCTGACCACATGACTCACCTCATCAAAAAACTCCAATTGTTCCCTATTAATCCTCTAGGATAAGATAAAAACTACTCTGTCAGGTATTTAAAGCCCCTCCATCCCCCATCTATCTCCAGCCTACTTTTTCAGGCTTATCACATATTATCCCCTCAAGTATGCTATGGCCCAATCAAAATGGCTTACATCTCTTCCTCACATGTGACATTCCATCTCTTATCTCCAAGCACTCCTTGCACATGCTGCTCCCAAATGTATTCTCTTTTCATTAGAGCCCCTAGTTTCACACAAAGTTCCGTTCAAGTGCTGCCTCCTGCATGAAGCCTTTACTACTTCTCTCTAATTGCTAGTGCCTCCTCAACCTGCTCTATTACCTTGTATTTAATTCTCTACATGTTGTTTTCCCTGATAGAATGAAAGCTCCTTGAGGGCAGAGACTATTTCATTTTCTGTATCCCTAGTTACTAATATTATGCCTGGCACAAAGAGGCATTTAATGAATCCTTATTGATTGATGCCACTCCTCCACTCAAAAACTTTCAGTGGCTCCACATGGCCTATCAAATAAATTGGAAATTTCTGACCATGGTATTCAAGGCCCTCCATATTCTAGCCTATACCAGTCTACCTTTATCTCATGATATTATAATGCTTTTTTTCTTATATGTTCTGTATCCCAAACTAAACTACTCTATTCCTGGTTTTCATCTTATCTTCTCCTGCCTCTGAGCCTTTGTTTATGTCGTTCTTAGTTGGTAGAACAGATACCTGACATATTTCTACTTGTTGAAGTTGTTCCTTTCCTTTAAGAAATCAATTCAGATATCACTTCTTACCCCATACCTTCTCTCACCTTCTTATAACCTGATCCCTACAACGGAAAGTGATCTACTCAAACTTCTCATAGGACTTCACCTGACTCAACTTTGCTCTGTCATATTCTACCTTGTACCATATACATATCTGGACATGTCATATATCTTCCTGCCTCCCTGCCCCCCGGTCATCTTCATTTTATGAGTGGAAGAGTTTTATCATTTTTCATCTTTGTATTCCTAGGACACAATGCTTCACACATAGTAAGTGCTTAATAAATTTTGTTAAATTGAACTTCCCTAACATGGAAAATGAGTTTTACCAGTTTTAATAATTATGTCCCTACTGTACTTTCTATTGACATGTTTGTGTTATATTGCTCTCAAAAATCTTCAGTGATTTTCTAGTGAATGAAGATCAAAATCTTTTGTATGGTATGTGAGGTATTTGGTGCTACTCTACCTTTAAAAGCAGTCTTATCTCATATCTCTCGTCTAATCATTCTTTACTAACTGGATTACTCTTTATAGAGGAACATACTCTTCTCTCTAGTCTCTGCCTTTATTCAGTGTTCCCTATTCCTGGAATGTCTTCCCTTCCTCTCTTTTCTTGTTCAATCCTTGAACATCCATTAAGGCACAGCTCAAATGCCACCTCTCCTATTATATGTCCTTTCTCTAATGAACATTTCCTCTTAAGATTTCACAAAGTACTTCCCCCTCCACCCCAGATCTTTAATTCAGTTAATTGTATTTTATAGTTATGTGTTTGCAACTTATTCCCTTACTAGAATTTAAGCTCTTCTGAAAGAGACCAATTCTTATCTAAATTTTCTATCTTCCTCCAGCACCCAGTATAGCCCTCTGAACACAGTAAACACTTAATATTTTTGAATTAGTGAAAGAGTTAACAAAAATAATTTCTTAATATGAGTCACAAAACCTAATGGGATCTTAGGCATAGTATCTGGAACACAGTAGGTGAGAGTCCTGTGGCATTCTGCATTGCTCATACCATATTTGGAGTACTGGGCTCAGTTCTGGACACCACATTTTATTTAGGAAGGAATTCAGAAAAAGGTGACTAAGATAATGAAAAGCCTCAAAGCCATGACACATGTGGATCAGTCGAAAGAACTGAGGATGTTTAGTCTACAGAAAACTTAGGAAGGACATGAGAGTCATTTTAAAGTATTTGAAGGACAATAAAGATTAGAATTATACTTCTTAGCCCAAAAGGGAAGAACTAGGAGTAATGGGTAGATTTTTCTGATAGATTTAGATTTGAATTTAGATTTGAAATCTGATTTAGATTCAATTTAAGGAAAAACTTACTAACAATTATAGCCACATAAATGAGTCAGGATGTAGTGGGTTCCCTCTCACCACAGCTGGGTGACCACTTGTTATGTTTTAAAGAGAATTCTTGCTTAAGTATTGGTTGGACTAGATTAAACAATCTACCAACAGCATTTTTTAAAGTGTATACTATTTGCCAGGTACTATGTTAACCACTGAGGATACAGTTCTTGCCCTCAAAGAGCTTACTGTACTAGGAGGATAGATAAATAATATAAATAAAACATAAATAAATGGAAGCAAGGCACTAATAACAGGGAGAATCAGGAAAGGCTTCTTGAAGAAGACAGTATTTGAGCTGAGCCTTAACTGGCTGTTGAGGTTCAAGAATTGGAGGTGAGGATTGTGCAAAGTTAGGAGAGGTCGTGGATTGAAACTGTGTATGGGAACAGCAAGCAGGCAGTTTTGGGAAGGGGGGAGGAATAAAGTGGGTGAGGAGAGTAACGTGCTGTCATTCTAGAGATATCTATATTTTATCTTAGAGACCATAGGTAGCCACTGAAGATTCTTGAGCAGGGGTTTGACATGGTTCGACCTGTGCTTTAACAATGTTAAATGTGGGAGTTGTGTGGAGGATGGATTGGAGAGCTGAAGTGATGAGGTCCTGAACTATTATACCATGGCCGAACCCAATTAATGAATATCAACATCACTATCACTTATCTAGGGGATTTCAGCTCCCAATTTAGGAAGGGAGAGGGCACCCGGCCTCCAGTCGGGGATGGGGAGCGGGCAGGGTGGAACGGGTCCCAAGGACAAGGATGCTGAAGAGGCCCGGGATGGTTTTCTTGGATTGAAGAGTGGGATCGAGGACTCCTCTAAATGGGGAGAGTGATCACAATCCTTCGCGCACTCCTTTCACAAGTGCAATGGCGCCAAAAGGCCTCCCCTCTCCCAGCACCCAGTACTCACCCCAGTTCTCTCTCAGGCGCCAAGGCCGCCAGCTACCGTTGCTATAGCGCCCACATCGCTTCCTCTGGATGGCTAGAAAAACCCGAAGGAAACGAGGCAAAGAGGCGTTCCCAATTGCCCGCTGGGAAATGTAGTTCTGGCTAGGCCTCTCTTCCTTGTCTTACCTAGAAAAGTGGACTACATCTCCCAAAGCTGCAGCACGAGGAACTTCCGGGGCTCTTCCTTCGATCCTCGGCCATGGTCTTGACGTGATGCATCGTGGGAATCGTAGTTCTCGTGATTAGGCTTGAAAGCTACACCTCGCAGGAGGAGTATGTGGAGAGAACTACCAGGGAGGCGGGGCAACCGGGAAGCGAGGAAAACCGGCCCGCTGCAGCGGAGGCAGCTGAAGCATGAAACGAATCCAAGGCACCAGTGAGCAAGAGCGGGAAGCAAAGGTAGGGGCTCTTGCCTGGGTCGGGGGCGGGGTTTAGGGCCCATGTAGGAGATGGGACTGAAGAGCTGGGGTTGCAGGGGCAGCCCACGGGTCTGGGAAGAGAAAGAGGAGGATGGGGTTGCGCAACCGTGAGGAGAGGGAGCGGGACCGGGGGTCGCGGATCCGGGAGGGGTTTAGACACTGGTTTGGAGCTAACGTTTGGCGTCCGGTGGAAAAGCTCTCCCCGCTCCTCGCCCCCACTACCCCCCGCTGGGAGTCTCAACTCGCGGCTACTGGCCGCCGGCTCCCTGCGGACACTTGGGGCTTCCTTGCCTCAGTGTCTCTTCTGCCCTGTAGCAATAATTGCACCCTCCGCATCTTCCCTTTCTCACTGGCAGCCCTGGTGAAATCTTAATGGAGACGGAAAACCTGTGAGGTCTGTATTTGTACCAGCGTTTGTGGAAAGTGCACATTTAGTCCAGAAGCTTTTAGGGTAGGAAGGGACATTAGAAACCCTCAAGTCTACCTCTCCATCCTCATTTTGCTGATGGAGAAATTGAGACCCAAAGAAGGAAGGATCGTGAATTGGCCTTAGTCAACAGTTAGTCAACATGCATTTATTTAGCGATTCCTAGGTGCTTGGCACTGTCCTAAATTCTGGGTATTCAAAGAAAAGCTGAAGCGCAGTCAGGCCCAGCCCTCAAGGAGCTCATTGTCTAATGGGGGAGAGGACTTGCAAAAAACTGTGTAGAATACAAATTATAGACAGAGAAAATAGAAGGTGATCTTATAGGGAAGGCTGTACCAGTGACACCTGGGAATGCCTTCTGCATAAAGAAGGAAAGCCCATAGGTAGAGCGGAAGAGGGAAAGTTTTTCAGGGTTGGGCCCAACCCTGAAAAACTTTCCCTCTTCCGCTGAGTTAAGAGATAGAAAGTCTTATGGGAGGAGCACGAAGTCCAGTCTTTAGGTTTTGGAGGATGTTAGAACTGGAACCTAGGTCCCCTGGCCTCATTGAAAGCATTTATCTACTTTGTTGATGAGACTGTTAATTAGAAAAACTCTTGAAGACAGCCCCTGTATTTGTGTAAATCTTTGATATTTACTCATAGTATGTGGAACTTGCTTTTGATGCTGTCCATGCTCTGAGGCTACATTACAAGTAAGATTATTTTATGATTCACAGGGGTCCCTGTGAATTTGCTTTGCAATGAAACAAGCTCTATAGAAGTCAAAATTGGAGTGTCTTTGACAATAGTATGCTCTGGTAAGCATGCGATAAATGCTTTTTAGTAATGAGGTTACATTGAAATTTGAGTACTAGGAGAGGTAGCTGTCCTGCAGCCACTGCAAGGAGGCCAGGGTCTAGAAAGAGACTCATACTGTTCAAACTTCATTTTGTATAGTGAAGCAGAACTCTAATCGATCAGGTCCATTCACACCTTTTCTTAGGCCTTTTGCCACTTGTTTCCTGTATCATATGATACTTTTGAATTCCTTTTCTCCTCCTAAGTGTCATCATTGATTACCATATTTTTGTCAATATGAAGTATTCTTTGCATAAATGATAGTTTGTGTTTGATCATAATGATAATAGCTAGCGTTTATATAGTGTTTTAAGGTTTGGAGAGTGCTTTACGAAAATCGTTTCATTTTATCTCCATTATAACCTTGTGAGTATTATCATCCCCATTTTGCTGGTGAGGAAATTAGACAGAGATTAAATGCCTTGCCCAGGATCACAGAGCTAGTAAGTGTATGAGGCCAAATTTGAACTCAGATCTAACTGACTCCAAGTCCAGCACCCTTTCCACTGTGTTACTTAGCTCTAGTGTCTTTCTTTTACACTATAAATGCTCTAAAGCCCTGGAATTGTAACTACATTCTGTGAATCCCATAATTATAGGATTATAATAATTGCTAACATATATGTATATATTTCTTTAAGGTTTGCAGAGTGCTTTACATATATTATCCTTGAATGTATTTAAGACTGAAAGGACCTCACAGGTAATTGTTCCATTTCCAAGGCCTTCTGTTCTCTTCTGTGCATTAAAAAAAGTTTCAATGACTCTCTTTTTTGGCATTATTATTGTTAACTCTGCTTCCCCACAACCCCACTCCATTAAAAAAAAAACCTGAAAGAAAAAAAAAAAAGCCTTGTAATGAGCATAGTCAGGAAAAACAAATACACATAGTGATACTGTCTAAACACGTATGCCTCTTTCTGCAACTTGGAGTCCATCATGTCTCTTTCAGAATGTGGGTAAGGCCTTTGGAGACGTAGTTGGTCATTGCATTGATCATATTGCTCAAGTCTTTCAAAGCTGGTTTCTTTATAATATTGTTGTCCTACTAAAAATTGTCCTTCTGGTTTTATTCACTTCATTCTTTATCAGTTGATACTACCCGAGATCCTCTGAAATCATATCTTTTGTCATTTTGTTGTGGCACGGTATTCTATTGCATTCATATACCACAATTTCTTCAGCAGTTCCCCAGTTGGTGGGCACTCCCTTAAATTTTAGTTCTTTTTTTTTCCCTCCCATTTAATCTTCACTTCAGGATTAGAAAGTTTATTTTAATGTATTCCTGCCCTACAGTTATCCTCCCTCTTAACTCATCCCTTGTTGCTGTTTGTTTTCCTGTTGAGTTGAATGTGCATGTGCGCACTTGTGCTTGTGTGCATGTGTCTTCAACCTTCCTTTGTTTCATATAAAAGTGAGGTTTATCTAATGTCTTCTCTTTTCACCTTTTCATCTCTGTTTGTAGACGCTTGTCATGTATTCCAGTTATGAAAAAAAGCAAGTTCTACTCTACCGTTTCCTCTTTTCTGTATTCTTTTTTACCTTTTCTTTCCCTTAAGACCCTTAGAACAGAATCAATCCACATTCATGTCCTATGTTTTTCTTGTTTAAATCCCTCAATATCCTTTGAAGACATTAAGATTTTGAAGGAACTCTTGTACCTTCTTCCGCTATTAGAATTTTAGTACTCTGTCGTCATACAGTCCCTTCTATTTGGTACAAATAAATTTAACTTTCAAGGTTTATCTTGACTCTTGTGATTGCATTTCCAAGTTCCTATTCAGCTCTGGTCTTTTTATTAGAAATGCTTGAAAATCCTCTGTTCCATTAAAGATCCATTTTCCCCCTGTGGGATTACACTCATCTTTTCAGGGTCAATTATTCTTGGTTGTCTGCCTCTTTTTCCTTGTGGAATATTGTATTCCAAAATCTCCTCTCATTTATAGTAAAAGCTATTAGGTCTTGTGTAATCCTGACTGTGGTTCCTTTTCATTTTAATTTCTTCTTTCTGAATGTTTGCAGTATTTTTTCTTTGATGTGGAAACTTTGGGTTTTGGCTCTGATATACCTGAGACTTTTCCTTTGATAAGTGGATTTTTTCTATCTTCACTTTGTCCCCAGTTCTGTCTGTCAATTTTGATTTATGATTTCTTGAAATGAAGTGTTCAGGCTTTTTTTTTTTTTAAATCATGTTTTTCAGGGAGTGAGAGGGAAGAAGGGAATAAGCATTTATATAACACCTACTCAATTCCAGGTTCTGTACTTTTTACAGTTATCTCATTTGATCCTCACAATAATTCAGGAAGGTAGGTACTATTATGACCCCCATTTTACACTTGAGGAAAGTGAGGCAAACAGATGTTAAAATATCTTGCCCGGGGTCATACAACTGATAAGTAGCTGAGCCCAGATTTGAACTCAAGTCTTCCTGACTCTTAGTCCAGTACTCTATCTACTGCAACATTAGCTTTCTCAGTCAATGATTCTTAAATTATCTTTTCCTTGTTGACCTGTTTTCCAGGTAAGTTGTTTTTGATATCATATATTTTGTATTTTATTTTTTTCTCAGCCTTTTGATTTCCTAATATTTCTTGCTATCAAGTACCCATTGATTTCTGTTTTTTCTATCTTGTGGAAAATTCATTTTTCCTTTGAGTCTCTATTGGAAGTTATGGAGTTTCCTCTCCTTTTGGGTAATTGCTAGATCTACGATAATTTTTTTTTATACTTTTGATGTCTTTATTTATAGACGGTTTACTCATCTATACAACTTAAGTTCCAGATTTGGGCCCTTGTGCCAGGAGTAGGCCCTCTCCCCTGCTGCTCTTTTGGGTGGGGGAGTCAACCCTGCTGGGTCACCTGAGTTCCTGTGCTGATCTCCAATTCTTGGGAGTAGGCTGGTCCTGGATCTTTGAGGTGCAGAGCTCTACATCTTCAGGGTCCTCCATGGTATCTTATGACAGACTGCTGGGGGTGCTCCTAGCCAGAGTGTGGTTGTGCGGCAGTAGTTGCTGTGTCTTGTGGGGACAGAGCATACTTGGCTGTTGATCCCTCTGGCCACCTTGCTGAAGACTACCTGGGCCTTTGGCCCAACTCTGGTCACCCTGGGAGCTGGTGCTTGTTTGGTTATGTTGGTGCCGGCTTTGCTAGTAGCATCTTTTCCTATTAACCCTTGAACTTCTTGTTGACTTTTTGTATACTTCTTGGACAGAAGACGTCATAGTTTCTCTTTAGATTTCTTAATCAGTATTTAGTCTGGTATAAATTTCAGGCTTTTTTAGGTGTTTGTGGTTTGTGGGTAGTCTATGTCCAGTCAGGTACCCGTCTTGGCTAGAAGTTCAACTATTTGACCAGGGACAAGTCACTTAACTGTATGGACCTGATTTTCCTCATTGGCAAAACAAATGGCTGGACTAGATGACCTCTACTGGCCCTTTCCCATTTAAGACACATCGCTGCAGATAAGTATTTGGGTTAGTCATGTAAAATTTTATAAGTAAGTTAAAATGTGTCATAAAATATATTAGTGCTTTAATTGAAGATACACACTCTTTTGCAGATTATATAAAATATTAGAGAAGATTGTCTCCAATACAAGTAAGAGAAAGTTGAGAACTTAAATACCTTGTTCAATTTTGTTTTTTATGTTGATTAAAGTGGTAAATGAAAAATAGCAAGTTCTATTCCTCCTTTTGCTCTTTTCTATACTAATGTTTTCTTTTTTTTTTTTTACCATCTCTTCTCTTTTCCCTCTTAAGACCCTTAGAACAGAACCAGTCCATATCCATGTCTTTTTTTTTTCTTATTTAAATCCCTCAATACTCTTTGAAGACATTAAGATTCTGAAGGGACTCTTGTACCTTCTTCTCCTATTAGAATTTTAGTTCCTTCTATTTGGTGCAAATAAATTTAACTTTCAAGGTTTATCTTGACTCTTGTGATTGCATTTCCAAGTTCCTATTCAGCTCTGGTCTTATTATTAGAAATGCTTGAAAATCTTCTCTTCCATTAAAGATCCATTTTTCCCCTTGTGGGATCATACTCACATTCTTGGTTGTCTGTCTCTCTCTTTTACCTTTTGGAATATTGTATTCCAAGGTCAATACTTAAAGCATTGATTGCTTATTCCATTTGTGTAAGTATGCCACACTCCACTGATACAAATTGTAGCCCTCTCCATACCTTGGCAGGTGATTTTCATGTGATTCAGGTGATTCATGCTTTTCTGTGACCAAAAATATGTAACTCTTTCCTAATTTTCTGGTGATGAGGTTTTCTGAGCCAATTTAGGCTGGTCTTTGTAAAACAGGCACACAACCCATCCCAGGACCCATACTTTTGAAGCCTTTTCATCTTTGTAGTATCTGACAGAACTTGAACTTCACTGGTATAGCCTTCCAGAAGTTACCCAGCTTCGTCAGGTGATAGATTTGGGATCCAAAATATCTCCATTGGTGGGAATGGCTGAGCCACATCCAATAAGAGGAAATTCAGCAGAGATAAATGTAAAGGGATATGCGTATGTTCATTTGCATTCATAGAATGATAGGATCATTGAATTTTAGATTTGAAATGGACTTTAGTGATCATTTAGTCCATACTCTCATTTTTTGTTCAGTATTTTTTCAGGTGTGTTTGACTCTTCATAACCCCATTTGGGGTTTTCTTGGCAAAGATCCTAGAGTGGTTTGCCATTTCCTTCTCCAGCTCATTGTACAAATGAGAAACTGAGGCAAAAAGTGTTAAATGACTTGACCAGGGTCACATAGGTAGCTAGTAAGTATCTGAGGCTAGATGTGCACTCAGGAAAATGAGTGCTGACTCCAGGCATGGTGCTGTATCCACTGCACCACCTAGCTACACCATACTCTCATTTTACAGATAAAGAAATTGAGGCCCAGAGGAGGGGAAGTGACTTGTTCAGGGTCACATAGCTAGTAAGGATCTAGGGACAGATTTGAATTCAGGATTTCCTGACTCCAGGACTGGCACTCTATCCACTACACCCCTTAGCTACTTAGCTGAACAAGTGTATGGTTTACCAGCTTGCAGCTCCCTTCACATAACAGTTCTGCTGGAGTCAGTGTGGTGCTGCTCATCAAACTAAATCCCAAAGGCTTGGTTGTGTTTAGTATTTGATTGGCAGCACTGGGACAAAACAGATCTTTATAATAGTGGAACCATGCACAGGAGACTTGTCTTCTCTATCACTAAAGGGGAAGCAGGGAAGATGTCATTTCTGTGGATGAGATAGCAAGTAGGGAAAGCAGATATAAAAGAGTGGAGATGCATGGCTAGATAAATTCGCAAGTTCCTTTTGTTATTTGCCTTGATAAATGAATCTGTGATTCTAAGATCCTGTAACCATTTTGGTTTTTTGATATAGCTGCAGATTTCTTTCAGACAGCTAGGAGTTTCTTGAACAGGCCTACCATGTCACTTCTTTATACAGTGGATTCTACTGATTCTTTTTTCTTTCTAGAAACAAAAACCTTCTCTGTTTGGCATTTGTAAAGCCCTTCACAACCCAGCTCCAAAATGCCTTTCCAGCCTATTATGCTATTAAGTAAGCAACAAACATTTATTGAATGCTTACTGTTTACTTTCACCAAGCTCGTAGGATACAAAAACAAAAGTGAAAGTGTCTGTCTTCGAGGTACATTCATTCTACTGGAGGGGACATAAATGTACAGAAATACATATACAAAGTGAATACAAAGCAGTTTACGTGGGGAGAAGGAAAATAGAATCAGCTAGGCAGATCAGAAAAGGCATCACGTAGAAAGAAGGTAGTTCTTGAAATGAGTCTAGAAGGCAACTCAGGTTACCAAAGGATGAAAGCAAGAAGGAAGTACAAGCTAAGAATGAGGGATAGAGATCAGGGAGGCAGCAGTTGGAATGTCCTGTATGGTCAATAGCCAAGAGGGTTAGGTCACAAGGTGAAGAGGGGAGTAACATATAAAAACAATGGGGAGGTAAGAAGGGGCAGTGCATTCTGGTTCACCCAAACTGGCCTTCTTGCTGCCCCTCAAAAACAACACCCCATCTCCCATTTCTTTATCTTTGCACAGGCTGTTACCATGCCTGGTTTCCTTCAGAACTTGACTAAAGTGCCATCTCTTTCCTCATTGAGGTCTTTCCTTATCTCACTTGAAAGTCTGTGTGGAATAAAGAGTCAGTTTTGGAGTCAGAAAGATCTGGGTTCATGTCCTGCCTCTAATATGTGAGAGCCTCTGCATGCTACTAAGGCTCTAAGTTTTAGAGTAATCAACAAATCAGTCAACATTTATTAAACAGCAGAGACTCAGCAGGGCACTGGAAATACAAATACAGAGAATGAAGCAGCTCCTACTAGCAAGAGGAGATACAGATCCGTGTTGGGAGAGGGTGTTTCCTCTTTGGGTAGTTCACTATACTGATGAAATCATAGGTCCAGTAAAAACCACCACTACCAGCAAACTCATATATACTTAAATATGTACACATTTTCTTTCTTTGATTAAATGTAATCTCCTTAAGGGGAGGGAATTTATCATTTTTGTTGTGTCTAGAACAGTGCCTGCCACATGGTAGGTAGTTTAAAATGTTTATTGATTGACATATGTATTTGTACTTGACTCTGCTTAATCTTTAGAAAAGAAACCCAAGTCTCACAATTCAGCAAATGGCATAAGGAGTGAATAGCATTGAAGCTTACCAAATGTGAGGAAAAAAACTCCAATAAAAACAAATAACTAGTAACTGCACATTATTATGTCTTACTGTACAAAGATTAATGGTGAATTATGTGATCCAGCCATTTTGGAGAGCAATTTGGAACTGTGCTGAAAGGGGTATAAAAATGTGCATACCCTTTGACCCAGCAATAGCACTCCTAGGGCTATATCCCAAAGAGATCATATAAACAGGAAAAGGACCCATATGTACAAAAATATTTATAGCAGCTCTTTCTGTGGTGGCAGAGTTGGAAATTGAGGGGATGCCCATCAATTGGGGAATGGCTGAACAAGTTGTGGTATATAAATGTAATGAAATACTGTTGTGCTATAAGAAATGATGACCAGGCAGACTTCAGAAAAACCTGGAAAGACTTGTATGAACTGATGCTGAATGACGTGAGCAGAACCAGGAGGATGTTGTACACAGTAACAGCCACATTGTGCGATGACTAACTTTGATAGACTTAGCCCTTCTCAGCAATGCAAGGATCTAAGACATCTCCAAAAGTCTCGTGATGGAAAATGCTATCCACATCCAGAGGAAGAACTATGGAGTTAGAATACTTATCGAAGTATACTATTTGCTCGTTTTTTCTCTTCTGTTTTGTTTTGTTTCCTCTTTTTTGTGGTTCCTCCCATCCATTCTAATTCTTCCTTACAACATGACTAATGTGAAAATATGTTTAATAGGAATGCACATGTAGAGCCTATATCATATTGCATGCTGTCTTAGGGAGAGAAGAAGGGAGGGAGGGGGAGAAAAGTTTAAAACTCAAAAGCGTATGGAAGTGATTGTTGAAAACTAAAAATAAATTAATAAAAAAACTTTTTTTTAAAAGAAGTGAATTATGAAAAAAAATGGGCTTTAGGCTTGAAAGGAACTTTAGAGATTGTCTCATTCTTCCTAATTTTATAGTTGAGTAAACTCAGGCCCAGAAATATTAAGTGTCTTACTCAAGGCTAAGCAGTAGGAAATAATAGAGCTGAAATTTCAGTCCAAGTTGTCTAACTCTAAATCCAATGTTCTCATATATGACATGAATAATCATAGGATATTTAATTTCATTAAATTGATGAACTCCCTGCATGGGAACTCTTTCCACCAAAGCAGATCCCTGTGATTTAGTACATAAGTCCTAGAAAGTTTATGTCTAGTTCAACTCCCTCCTTTGACAAATGAGAAAATGGAGGCCCATGGAATAAATGTGATATAGAAAGGAGGGAATTAAAGTTGTTACACCTAGTTAAACAACTTGATAGTAAATGTTAGGTCAGGGATCTAAACTCAGGTCTTTCTGACTCCAAGCCACTCTTATCCATGACTCTACAGTCATGTGTAACTAAGATTAAAATAGTGGAAGTAGACCTAAAAGAATTGTACAATGGCATCATAGGTTTAGAGCAGAGGCTCTTACCCTTTTTTTTTGTGTCATGGATCCCTTTGCAGTCAAGGGAAGCCTTCTTCTCAGAATAATGTTTTTATGCATGAAATAAAATACATAGGATATTGAAATACAGTTATCAAAAAAAAATATTCATGGACACCAGGTTAAGAACACCTGATCTGAAGCTAGATGTGATGTAATCCAACCTCCCTTATTTTACAGACAAGGAAACTGAGGCCCTGAGAGGTTAAGCAACTTGCCCAAGGTCACACAGGTATTAAGTCAAGAGGCAGGACTGGAATCTTCAAATCCTACTTTCTTTCTACTGTACCATGCAGCTGTGGTCATTTGGCATTCAGTTTGTTTGAGAATAATAATAGCAACAATGAAACTGACTTTTCTACTGCAATCAATGTCCTGTCCCCATGTCAACTCCCTGTTCAGTAAGTTCCTGTGGCTACCAGTTGCCTTTAGGATAAAATAGAAACTCCTTTGGCATTTGAAGCTTCCTGTAGTATCTCTTCAGGCTTATTACACATTACTCCTCTTTATGCGCTCCACAGTCTGGAATAAGTGACCCTCTTGCTGTCCCTCACACACAACGCTGAATCACCTATGTCCATACCCGAACCCTAGGCTGGCTCCCACGCCTGGTGTGCACTCCTGCTCTTTTCCTTGGGCATTTTCGAATTCCTAGCACTCCACTCAGGTGTCGCTTCTTTCTTGAGGTCTTCCTGATCTGATTGCTAGTAACTTCTGCCTCCAACATTCTTTATAGTTACCATGTATACATTTTGTATTAACTGAACTGTGTTCATGTTGTTCCTGGAAGGCAAGCTCTTCAAGGGAAAGTTGGAACCTTTTGTTTTTGTATCCCCATCAGGTAGCACAGTGCCTGGCATAGAGGAAGTGCTTGATCAGTGCTCACAACTAACAGAAATTTGAAGGAGATACTTGCGGGTTATTCTTTTTTTTACAGATGAGGAAACTGAAGCTTAGAGAGGTTTGCCCAAGGTTAGAAGGCAGTGTCAGGGATGGGATTCAGACCTAGTTCCTCTTGATTCCAAGTTCAAGTCTCTCTCCATTATATCACTCAGCCTCTAAAGGCAATTAAGCAAATATTTTAAAGTCCCTCGTGTGAGCAAAGTACTATGGTCTGTTTAAAGGAATGGATGCTTTCCATACCACCTCTTTTTACCTCTAGTCCTCATGAAAATCTTTTACCTGAATATAGTGGCTACTGCTGGAAGATTCTTGTATTTCTGTTGATTAGTGAAATGGGAAGGAACTTGGGGGTTTGAGGCCATTAGTCTGGGGTTCTCAGACCAAGATTTAAGGCTGCAAAGGCAAATGCGAACATGGAAAGTTCATTAATGATTCTAACAATTATAGCAAACAATTGTGTAGTCATTTAAGGTTTACAAAACTCTTTGCACATGTTATCTTGTCCTAAGGTTCCTTTAGGATGATGAGAACTAAAGACTTTGGAAATGAATCAGAGTATGTTGAGAAAGAGAGGATTAGAGGCCCTGACAGGACAGTGATATTGCATGTGGTCAAGAGGCTTCAGCGCCTGCAGGCATATCATGTTACTTAGTGTGGCTAGTCCTTTTGATGGACAATAAGAATGGCTTCTTTTCCTCATTGAGCGCTTATACATGTGCCTATGTTTAAAAATGCTTATTTGGGCAAAGAACAGATTTGTTTTCCAGTAGGTTATATAGTACTGAGAGATGGGACATGATCAGGAATGTAGTAAAATGATTCATTGTGTTTATGGATTTCAGATTACTTTACAGTACAATTCCCAATACATTGCATTAGTTTGTTAGTTTTAAATTGATTTACCATTTAACTCCTTGTTTATCACATTGGAATAAATATTTTTCTAGTGCTCCTTTTCAAGTCATCAATAGTATTTATTCTCTATATCTAATATATTATCCTGCTTATGAATGATGGTAAATTTCTTAAAGGAAGGTCATAGCAAAAGCAGTGTTTACATGCCATTTATATCATATGCCAGACACCAAGAGCAAAAGAAATTTTGTATTTAAGACAATGTCACTGTCACTTATCTTTTGGAACTCTTTATAGGAAAAACATGGTATAGACATAGTGAATAAAATAGTCTAGTTAGGTATGTTCTGTCAAGTCTTCAAATAGAAACATGAGTTTTAAGAAATCATCTTATAACTTTGGTGTATTGTTGGATTTCACAGGCTAAGAGAAGAGATATAAGATATCTCCCTGAGGAGGTAAAAGTAGGTCAGGAAGAGAGGAAGGTAGACATTTGCAGTAGTAGGACTCAGTTTGCAAACACCTGAACCAGCATGTACCCCGCTACAAATCTGCTGGTTTTCCCTGGTTAAAAGTATAGAGAATAGAGCCTTGAGCAAATGCTGCAGGCATCTCATCATAAACATGTACCATATTGTCTTACTGGCGACTCTCAGCTGTTGGCTTTAGAAATGACCTATTAGTTAAATGACTGCAATAGCTTCACACTAATGGAAGAACTGCCATGTAGAAAGGAAGGAGTGGAGACCTTTATGCCTGTTGAAATAGTATAAAATTTAATTGTAATAACTAGAGAATGATGGCTAATTTATCTTTGTTTTAAAATTTCATGTTAGTGGAAAGAGTGCTTTTTTAAGAACTATTTCTGATCAGATGAAGGCTAGGAAATTCATAGTTATGATTCACCTATTAGCTTTTAGTCTGCCTTTTGACACCTTCATTTAGTCATCAGATCACAAGATTGTTGAGGCATGAGAGTAATAAAAAATGGGCTGATGGTATAACCTTAGCTCAATCTGCTGAATTGGGTGTGATTAAAGTCTCAGTACTGCATTAATATGGATTTCCTTCTTTGATGTATATCAATCCATTATCTCACTGTTGTCCTGTACGTGGTCTTTCAAAACAGAAAGAGATGGAAAAATGTGGTATTTTTATATATATATATATATATATGTGTGTGTGTGTGTGTATATATGTATGTATATATTTATACATACATACATACATATTTATTTTAGTCAGTAGAAATGCTCTTTCACTAGTGACTAGAACTGGACAAATGAATGCACACATTATAGGTTATGTGGACTTAAGCCTGTTGTCATGTCAAACTTGTTATTTAGGTAAATAGTGTGTAATTTTTAGCCGAATCAGCAGTCAGTATGGTGCCAGCAATTTTTGTTTTAGTCACATTATTGACTGGTAACACTATTAATGACACAATAATTGAGAAATAATAGTCATTGTTCTCATAAAACATGATCCTTATATTGGAACCAGCCGGGCAAAGGACTTGCATATGCAGACTGAAATAGAGGAAAGAATGACTAGTGAATGTTTCCAGCTTTTAAATTCATCAGACCCCTGCTGCTTAAATTGCCCCAGCTGTTAATGCTGGAACCATTACAATAATGGACTCAGCAAATGA
The DNA here is from genome assembly GCF_900497805.2 of Vombatus ursinus. Classification (NCBI taxonomy): domain Eukaryota; kingdom Metazoa; phylum Chordata; class Mammalia; order Diprotodontia; family Vombatidae; genus Vombatus; species Vombatus ursinus. The sequence goes on along the minus strand of NW_020954571.1, from coordinate 20,610,111 downwards.
AGGAGAACGAAGACACGCACACTTTATTACCAGAGGGGCAATTTTCTCTTCATCTGTAATAGCAGCGGTGCCTAATATTGATCAGACCATCAAGATACTAATCCTCTGTAAAATTACTTGTTATAACTGAAAATGTGTTAATCCAAATCAGTCTGTGCCCTGACTGTCTACTTACTATTGAATACAGACTATTAGATGGTTTATTTTTCATGATTTAGAGCCTTTGCCCTGAAAACGGTTGGAGCTTCTTTCACAGCACTGAGTGCTCCATCTTAGCTACAGCCCAGGGTTGTCTTTTTGTTTTAAACAGAACATCACCCACTTAATTAAGGAGTGAGTGTCTGTCTCGCTGTCTGAGTTATGCCAGTGTTTTATGTTCCTCTAGATTTATTAAGCATCTTGTTTTACATTCAGCTTGTGGTTTGTGCTGTAAATAAAAATAGGCACATCTTGCACATATTAGAAATGTGAAGGTACCAAATGTCAATAAGTACCAGGGATGTGAGATACTTTGATTTATATTTCAGGCACCAGATCGTGCTTTGTCGATTGAACCTGTAAGCAGGGTTCATCCTACAATCTACAAGTAGTAGGGGTATGTTTTTTTTTTTTTTTTGCATCGTTATGATTCTGCATGCTAGACCCACATATTTATTTAGTTTAATAACAATGAAGCTTTACTTTTTTTTGTTAGTGATGATGACTAGAAAGAGAAAATATATAATTAATTTCCAAGAAAAGTACATATTAATTATTTCCCTTGATCTGCATTCAGAATTAAGAATATTAGGAATTCTCACTGGTTTCTGTTTTTGTTTAGCAAATTGGGCCTTCTCAAAACTAGTAGGGTAAATTTCCTTTTCCATATATATTTAATATATACATATAACCTGCCTACTAGTGATATGACCAAAAAGTAATAAGATCATTAAAAGAACCCAGTACTCTAGATTTTGTATATGTGTCTGTTAGCCTTCATAATAGCCAACTTGGGAAGCTACATACTTTACTGCCATTGCTCAGAATATAACTTAGAACTGTTCTTTTGGTTTGTGCTATAAAAATAGAGTTAAGCAAAACTGTTTAATATTACTTTTCTTTTACATTCAATATAATGAAGACAGTTGATAGTATTTGTAATTTACCACTCTTAAAAGTTACTATTTCTGAATGGACAGGAAGTATGTTTAACCTCTATTATCTGGAACCAGTATTGGCCATTTATATCTGACCTGAATTCTTTTGTTTTTTAATATTGTTTTCAGTTACATTATTGTAGCCATTGTATATGTTGTTCTTTTGGTTATGTTTTTTTACTTTGTGCTTTTATAAGTTAGACATTAGAATGTGAATTTCTTGAGGGCAGTGATGGTATTTTTTGCCTTTCTTTGAATCCCCAGTGCTTAGCATTGGCTTGGCACATAGTAAGCATTTAATAAATATTTTTTGGCTGTCACTGCATCTCATACAGATTTTTTCATGTTTCTCTGAATTCTTCAATTTCATCGTTCCTTATGGTGCAATAATATTCCATTACATCCATTAACCACATTTGTTCAGCCATTCTTCTGTTGTTGGGTATGTTATTTCTAGCCTTTTTAGATTACAAATAGTGCTTCTTTGAATATTTTGGTACTTATGAAACCTTCCTTTCTGTAACTAACTTCTTTAGCGTATTAACCCAGTTGTGGAATTACTACATCACAGGGAATATAAACAATCGAGTAATTTTTCTTTCGCAGTTTCAAATTGCTTGAAACTATTATTTTCAAATCACCTTAAGCAGCTAGATATATTGGAAGGACCATTTAACTGGTAATTAAAAGATCTGGATTCTAGTCCCAACTCTAGCTAGCTGTATGATGTCCCTGAGCCTCAGTTTCTTCATCTGAAAATGGGGTAGTTGGAATAATTAATCTTCAAGGTCTCTTGCAGCTGAAACATTCTGTATTGCTATGATAGACAGTTTGTTAAGCATAGACGACGGTCAGTCTCATCGATTCATAATTACAACTACTTTGGACCAAAAATGACATTTAGCATCTTAAGTGCTACTTCTTTTTGCCATATCTTGCTTTCAGTAACTTATGGATATTTCAAGATAGCAAAATCCATTCTCAGGATTAAGAATTTGCTGAGGATTTGCTACCCTTGAGAAGATTGAAAAGAATGTGCCTTTGGCTTTACAGGAATTTCACAATTGTTTTCAGCAATGGTAGCATCATTGGAATACATGTGTGATCTTCCAAGAGGAGTACTTGTAGGGGACAATATTCATTTGGTATCCTGGAATAAAATGTATGATCTCCTAATATAACTTTTAAGGGGGACAGTGTCCATTTTAATATATATGTTACCTTTGGATTCTAAAAACAAAGCACTAGGCATGAATAAGCAGAGTTTCAGAACTGCCATGATGCTTGAAACGTACCTGAAGCTTTCTCTGAAAGACATATTTGTATACTCAGCCCTTACTGGGCCTTTTACCCCTTGCCACATGAGGATTGCACCAGGAACTACTATGAGTCACCAAGGAAAGGAAAAGTAAAATACAGGCATGCTCTCCTCTGCCTGATTTCCTGTGGGTTAGTACACCAGGAGAAAGAAAGACACGACTGTGTCAGGGAAGTTTCTTCTTAGGAAACCCAGATAATGCAGTAGTTCGCTTATGCCCTGGTGACTCACTCTAGGTTTTATTCTAACTCTCTGAGCAATATAAACCATCTAAAAGAATTTAAGTGGGCCAGCCTAATTACGTCTAATGACCCTAATAACATATCTTCCTCAAAATATGTCCAGTAATATTTTCTACCTTTCCTGCCCACACTTTCCCATAATACCTCTTGCCTTGCTTAGAGGCAAAAGTTTTAGTGCTGTCCATCTCTTCAGTCTGGAAGCAACCAGCTTTTCAGGCTCCACAACCACTAGCCATGGTGCTGACTGTTTCTTTATTAAGGAAAATACTTCCTTTATCACATCCATTGTATTTGTTCAAACAAAGAGTAAGCCAGCCACATTAGTTTAAGTGTTTCCAATCACATGTGTATGACTACAAAATAGAGATTAATTTTCATGTGAAAGTTTGAAATTAGTTTGTCTACTTTGTAACCACACCACAAATATATGTAAATATTTGGTCTTAAAACTTTCTATTGTTTTGTGTGGACCTCTGCTGCCTTTGACTATGGGAGTAGCATGCTATTTGAATAAAGGAAAAACCATAGGCATTCTTGAATGGAATGTTGACAGCACTTCAAAGTTACATAAAACAGCCTAAATATTAACAGCGTTGGAGAAATTATTGAAAAAAGAAGTGTCCAGGAAGTTGGTAAATACCACAGGGTTGATATCAAACATGAAGCTGTCAAAGAATATTAATGAAATGGAAGAAGTTCTGGTAAAAGTAGAATGGTTTTTATTAGGTAACTTGCATTCTGTTCCATTGCACAACAACTGAGTACTAGATTCTAGTCATTTTGAGGAGTAAGAATTAAAAAAAAAGTCAGAGGTTTTGATCCCTGCTCTTGAGCAACTTTATAGCCAAGTTAGCAAAACATGGGAATGCTTATATGTGACATGCTAATATATGCAAATTCATATAATGGAAGTTGAGGTCATTGTTGACTTGAATCAATTTCTTCTTCATTGCTTGAGTTTGATATTATATCACCTGAAGAATAAATGTGATACATTTTATAAGTTTAGAGTGTGATCATGCAGAGGGACCTGGTTTTATCAAAAAGTGTCCGTAGTGTCTTTTAATGGTCATTTGTTCATATTCTCTGTTATCCAGAAAGTGCTGTTCTAGTACTATATATAATTAATTATCTTGTTCCTTTTAAGGTGCCTGTTAGTATTATTTAAAATTGCACTCCAAAGGACTTTTGTCCTTTGTAAATTGACTTACGTGTGAATTTAAGCCAGATTTCCTTCCACAAATCCAATAATATGGGATTAATTTATATTTTTCAACTAAAGATTGCTAAACACCTCTGTGAAGTATTTCAATATCATTTAAAAGAATATTTAGTATCACTGCATTTGATTAATGCAAATTTGTCAAGGTTGATTTCTCTTTCATTATCATGGCCATGTTGACGAACTTTTGTTGTTGTTGGATTAATAAACTGGGGATGAGCAGAGGAAAGTCACTAAGAAATAGAAAAAAAAATCACTACAGTAGACTGTTCTAGGTACTCTTGAGGATATAAAAGAAGTACATTACATGGTTTTTGCCTTAAAGGAAGTTACAAGTCTTGTTAGAGGGAGAATATTATCATATGAAACAGTTACAGAATACATGTTAAAGTTATGTTATTGCATTGTGTCCTCATTGCTTCTTTGAGAACTGGAAAGTCCATGGGAATAACAGACAGCTTTCAGGTCATTATTAATCAACTAATTAAGGGATCCAGTAGCCATCAAGATTTTTATCCTTAGTATCATTTTGCAGAACAATATATTATCTTTTAAAGAGATTCATTGAATATTTTTACAAATATAGTTCTTTACCAGTATACTCTTCACCAGAAATGTCAACCACGCAACCAGGTTGCATCCTGCAGTGCTCCTGAGTACAGCCAGAACCAAATTAAAATGCAATTGGGAAACATTTAGGAAAATAAATAAAGTACAATAAAACTTAGATGATATTAATTTAAAAACTTAAGTCAATATGTGGCCCTCAAGGATCTTTAGGTAAAATTTAGTAGCTGTTGTTTCTATTTGATTTTGGCACCACTGGTCTACATCATCCCTCCCCCATTCTCACCAAATGAATCTTCTCTTACATCAAAGAAAAACAGTTAAGCAAAACCTATCAATAACACAATTGGGTCTTATAGCATATGCAACACACCATTATTTCCATAGTTCTCTACATCTCTACCATGGGAGGGAAGTGTGGTTTATCTTATGTTCTCTGGGACCAAGATTGGTCATTGAAATTCATCTGAGTTCCAGGTGCCTTCTATTAACAAAATATTAAGAAATATTTCTTTTTTTAATGATTTCATGCTGTAGGTATCTATCTCATTGCAGGTACACAATTTTGATATAGATCATGTGGTTTTCTTTTCAGTTCACTCTTTTTGATATTGTGAGAGTTTAGTTCATAGTATCTGAGAAAAAGGCACTCAGGCAACCAACAAGCATTTCTTAATTGCCTACTATGTGACTGGCACACAGTGGGGATACAGAGTCAAAAACAACAGCCCCTGCCTTAAAAGAGCTTATATCCTCCTGGGGGAGATGACATGTATGTCTATATATGGAAAAAATAAGGCAATATATTTGTAGGAGAGGAATTCATTGATAGCTGGGAGAATCAGGAAATGATTCATGTAGAATATGGTACTTGAGCTGAAATTGGAAGGAAATCAGAGGTTCTAAGAAGTAGAGGTAAGTAGAGTATACATTCCAGGCATGGAAATAGTCTGTACATAAGCAAGGAGCTAGGAAATGGAGTGTCACGTGTGAGAAATAGCAAGACCATTTTGGTTGGATTGTAGCATGCATGAATGGAAGTAATTTGTAATAAGGCTGAAAGCTAAGTTGGAGGTAGGTTGTAAAATGCTTTCAATGCCAAATAGAGCTATTTTTATTTAATCCTAGAGTTAATAGGGAGCCACTGGAGTTGATTGAGCAAGGGAGTGATATGGGTTAGACCTGTATCCTCCATTACAGCTCTGGCTTCCATGCTCAGCTGAAGATCTCACATCATATTTTGCAAAAAATAGTATAAAATAAATTGAGGCCTTTTGCCAAGAGCCCTCTTCTCCTCTCTTCCTCATCTCCACTCAGACATCTCCCACTTTCTCCTCCTTCATTCCAATCTGATAAAGAAACGGCCCTCTTGCCAAGATTAACCCTTCTATGAAAAACCCATGTTTCCAACTTGCTGGAGAAGACAGAAGAGGATTCCTGTCTTCTCCAGCAGGTTGCTCCCATAATCATCTCCTCACTCTTTCTATCTTTAGTTTATCCCTTTCTCCTGGTTCATTCCTTACTGTCTGCAAACACATCTAAATCTTCCTATCCATAATACACTCATCAACACAAATGCAAACACAAACCCTCAGTAGATCCCACCATCCCTGCTACTTGTTCTGTATTTCTCCTCCTCTTTTCAGCAAAACTATTTGAAAAAGTTATCTCCTGACACTGCCTCTACTTCCTTTTCTCCTTAGTCTCTATTAAACCTGCATCATTCAGTTGAAACAGTTCTCTCCAAAGTTACCAAAGCCCTGTTCCTTGCAAATCTGTTTACTTCTTGATGTCTGCAGTAGAGACACTGTTGTGTTGATCATCATCTTTTCTTGTGGATATTCTCTCTCTCCTTTCTGGGTTTTTATAGCTGCTTCTGGTCCTTCTCCTTCCTGTCTGACTTTTCTTTCTCAGTCTCCTTAGCTGAATCTTCATCTATTTCATGTACTAATTATGAGCATCCCCTAAGACTCTGTCCTGGGCCTTTTTAAAAAAAAAAATTCTGTCTGTACTCTTACTTGATGATCTCATCAGCTACCATACATTTTGTCATCATCTCTATGCACTTGATTCCCAGATGTATTATATCTAATCCTAGTTTGTCTCCTGATATCTTGGCTTGCATCATCTGGGTGAACTGGATTGCGCTTCCTGTGCCAGTTCCAGCCATTCCTTAATTCTCTGGCTGATTACTATTGCAGTATAGAGTGCTGCCATGCAGAAGTTCCAACCAGAACAAACTTCTGTCTTTTGGTTTTCACAGTACAGGGTTGGGAGTAGGGTTCAGAGTTGAGTTCTAGTACTAGAAGCCAATGGGTTGGCTTATATAGTTATGTCAAAGAATGGTGGCTGGTGAGATTGGAGGTACTAAGTGAGTGCCTTATGGGTTTTTTTCCTTATTGAGGTTCTTTTTATCTTCATCATAGAGATAGCTGAAATAGCTTTGAAGAGGTTTAAGAGGTCCTGAAGATCATTGAAAGTATCTATTCCTCTATTTTGTTGGTCATATGATCTAGATATTAATCTCCTCTCATGTTTGTACCTATTTTGTAATAAATGAAATTTTGTGCCTATTTCATATAAGCTTCCTGAGGGCAGTGACTATTTTTGTTCTTTCTTTGTGTCTATCACCACTGTGTAGCATAGTAAGTGCTTAATAAATACTTATTGGTTGATTGGAAGATAGATTGGAGCTTTGAGAGACTTCAGGTGGGGAGACCAATTAGGAGGCTATTCCAACAATCCAGTGAGGGGTGATAAGGGCCTGAACTTGGGTAGTGGCCACGTGAATAGAGAGGGAACAGGTGAGAGTGATCATATAGAGATAGAATCAGCAAGATTTGTTGAGTAATTGGATATGGGAGTATGGGAGAGTGAGGAGTCAAAGGTAACTCCCATGTTGTGAACATGGGCAAACTGGAATGATAGTGTACCCTTGGTAGAAACAGTGAAGTTTGGAAGAGGTATGTATGTGCATGGAGGGAAAGACAGTGAGTTCTGTTTTGGATAATTTGAGATACCTATAAGGCATCTAGTTTAACACGTTCCATAGGCATTTGATGACATGGGACAGGTGCTCTGGAGAGAAGTTGGGGTTAGATATATAGGTCTGGTAGTCATTTTCATATTGATAATAACTAAGCTCATGACAGCTACTAAGGTCACTGAGAGAGAATGTAGAGAGACAAGATGAATAAAGATAGAGCATTGGCCTATACCTATTGTTGGGGGCATGACATGGATGACGATGTAGCAGAGAAACAGTAGGAAGAGAACCAAGAGAGCAGAGTGTCATGAAAACCCAAGAGAGGAGAGTGTCCAGGAGGAGGACAGTGTCCAGAACATGAAGGTGGTCAAGTGTCACAATGCTACGGAGAGATCAAGAAGTATGAAGACTGAGAAAAAGCCATCAGATTTGGCAATTGAGATCAGTGATGACTTTAGAAAGAACAGTTTCAGTTTAGTGACAACATTGGAAGCCAGGTTACAAAATGTCCAGTGGTGAGAATGAGGCAATGAGATTAGACATATTGCTTTTTTCTGTGAGTTTGGCTGTGAAAGGGAGGAGAGATATTCAGTTGCTGCTTGAAGGAATGGGGAAGACTTGGACACATTTGTAGGCTAGAGGAAAGAAATCTGTAGATAGGGAGAGATTGAAGGTAAGAGCCAGAGTGAGAATGATTATGGCAAACGCTATGTTCAGCTCTGTCAAGGTGAGCTGAGTAGAGTGCCCAGTCTCACTTATCTTCAAGAACCACCTTACAGCAAATTTGTATGCTTCCCTGGCATAGAAATAATCCTTTGTACTCACTCTTGTGTCTTTGTATTAACTTTTATTAAGAAATAACTACATGGGTACATGTTCCACAGCTGGCCAGTCTTGGTGAATGTACTCCATACTACACTTTGGTCCCTTTTAGATATGGTATATGCTGACATGAAGCACTAACATTCATGTACAGGAAGGGTACAGTCTGACTGCTACCCTCTTTCCTTTTATTTTTTCATCTGAGATGTTTTTGGCTTCCTATTCTTGATCTATACTTTGATTTCTCAGGATATCCCAAATTTTTGGTACATGGTGGACTTGGCAATGGTTAGTTCTTTGAGGCTGTTTTACACTCATATATAACATGTGTAACCTGTTCTTAAAAGGGATTGTATGTCTCACATACTCACATGGCTCCATGCTGTGGAATCTACAGGAAGGATCCCTTCTGTCACATATACAGAGATGCAACTTTGCAGGAAAGACCTCTCTCAAGTTTAAAAAATGATAGGCAAGCAGTTAAAAAATGACAGTGAAGCAAAAATTTAAAATTTTTTTCCACTTAAAGTTGCGCACATTTCTTTTATTGGCAATGTCCCAATTCAGGCTTTGCATTTACATTTACATTCAAAGGTTGTCCAGTAACTGGACTTGATTCTGACAGTTGTCTCTTAGCCTATCCAAAAAAAAAAATAGTACAAAAGAAACAGCCAAGGGACTATATAGTTGAATTCGTTTAAATAAATATTTATTGAATGCCAGCTGTGTGCCAGGTACCTATGTGTTCAGTGATTTTGGGTGTGCATAAATGAGTAGGATGAAGTCCCTGCCCTCAAGCAGCTTATTATCTCTCAGGTGGAAAGGAGTTAAATACACAAATAGTATCAGAAAGTGTTAGGTTGCAAAAGAGAAGTTCAGAGAAAGAAGATGTCATATCCAGTTGTGGCTGAATTATGATAGACTTCCTGGAGGAGACAGCATTTGATCTCAGCCGTGGGAATGGGGAGGAAGCAGCATGAGCAACGCCATGAATGCAGAAGAGCATGCACTCTGTTTAAGGAGGTGTGAATATTCATTTTGGCCAGATAGTTGAGTGAGTATAAGTTGGGAAGAAATGGGAGCTAAGACTCGGAAAATAGTTTGGACCATATAGTGGAGGACCTTAGATGCTGTGCAGAGGAATTTAGATGATTCACTAGATGATGGGGAAAGTTTTTGAGTAGGGAATGTCATGATCAGAGTTGGGCTTTAGTACAGTGAATCTGGGAGCACTAGATGCATTAGATCAGAGTGGGCGCAAGAGACTGTAGGCCTAGAGACCGCATAACAGGTTTTTGCAGTGGTCCACAAGCAGGGTAGTGGGAGTCTAAACTGGGATGATAGCACCTAGAATGGAAAAGAAGGTACACACGTAGAAAAGATGTTGGAAAGAGAGAAACCGTGGGACTTGGCAGCAATTGGATATGAGGGGAAAGGGAGGAGTCAAAAATGACTTCGAGGATTTAGGCCTAGGTTACTGTGAAACTGGTGGTGCCATCAGAAAGAGGGAAATTAGGGGAAATTGGTTTCTAGTAAGCAGTTGGAAGTGTGGAATTGGTGCTTAAAGAGAATTTTGCTTAAGGAATTTCTATTTGCATGTCATATGCATAGAATTGATATTTGAAGTTGTAGAAGTAAACTAGAATACCACTTCAGTATATTTAAACTAGCACTTCACTATTACATGTACTTTCAGGTTTTGTAATGATTTCATGTGACAAGTATATCTTTCTAAGATGTGCAAGCTACTTAAATATATGTCATGTGCTTCTTTTACATTTCTTACCTAGCACAGTGCTTGGTAGACACATGGAGCTCAGTAATTACTTGTTTAACACAAAACAACAAAAAAAGAATTGATGTTGAGGTGTTGGGGCTTAGCTTTAGAGTTAAATTGCTTGTTCATAATCTCTTTCTGTGTAATACAAAATACCAAAATCCTTTGTTTGGAAAATGCTAGCATGAAAACCGCATAGTAGATTGGAACACATGAACACTGTGTGTCTATAGTCTTCAAGAGAGTCTTGAATTTTTGTCACCCTATACTCATCCCTGGGTTTTCTAAAGAGTTATATCTGTACCATATACTTGGCCAGATTCATTTTGCCATTTCATCTGCTGTTCTTCCTCCTGTCTTTATTTAAGACTGTAAAGTTACTTTGGTGTAACTGCTGCTGTCACCTTTGCCCTCAGCTAATCAAAGAGTTTACCTTGAGGGAAGCATTTATCTCCCACTTTCATTATTATTATTTTCGTAGCTGTAAAGATATATATTTTATGTCTGCAGAAGGCTGTAACAGTGAAACGAGGTATTGATCTGCTGTATTTAGCAATTTCTTTCCACCTTGCCATCGATAGCATGTCAGCATCTGTCTGTACTGTGGTTGACCTCACAAATAGCTCTTTATGCTCCCATTGGATTCAAATGATATACTATGCTGAAAACTAAATCAATGAATGATTATAAAGTTTTTAGTATTATTTCATGACCCGGAGGCAACTGGTACTCCCTGTGTTGAATAGGTGAGAATACAATGAATATGGTAAAATGAGCTTGACTGGCTTTTGTTCATATAAAAGTGGAAGCACTGGAAACTTTCAATCGAAGATCTCAAAGCACCGAGGCATATAAATGAAGCCTTTTAGTAGCATTTTTTTTTCACTTTATAAGATTGGATGTAGAGAAGAGCTTTGCCCTTTCTAGCTTTTCTTCTCAGAGGAGTGTGCAACAAGCTTTTCCGAGATTATTTGGAACATTTAATATGCTGATTTTATCTGATTGTTTTAAATTAAACTGTTGTGGGAATTCATTGCTGCTCTTCATACATTGCAGAAATGCCAAGGTGATGATGGTAAGCAGGCAAGGAACCCATTATTTAAACCTGATGACCTCTTATCTGGCTTCAGCACCAAGGGCAGGATCATTTAGATTGGTTGTTGGGAATTCATGGTAAAGATGAAATGAAGACCCATTTTCAGTAGTATAAGGGCTAGTTCCTGGGCCATGGCTTTTCCCTCAGATCACTTGTGAGAACAGAAATGAGTTCACCACTACCTAAGATCATAAAATCATAGATTTGACCTTGATAGAGTCTTAGAGGCCACCTACTACAACCACCTCATTTTATAGAAGAGGAGCTGAGACTGGTAAGAGGTTACGTAACTTGCCAAAGTTATATGGATAGTAAGCAAGTAGTATTGTTAGGTTTTGAACTTAGGTCTTCTGACTCCAAATCCAGTACTCTTAATACTGTATTAAACTGTCTTATTCTCCTTCCCTCTTCGGATCCTGAATATGGCTCTCTCACTTGGTACGTTACTGTTGGAATTTTGGTGAACCTGTTTTTGATGTCGAACAGATGTAATTTGAACAAAATATAGAATGTGAAATTAGCAATTTGAGCACACAGAAAAGGTAGCAAACTTCTTTTCAACCTATACTTGTAGTCCTAGGAGTAAGGTACTATTACATGTTAGAGATGCCAATCTAGTCTCATCTGTTATTTATCCAGTCTAATATTCAGTCTCTGACAGAGGTACCAAGATCTTGTTTTTGAGAGGACATAATTGTCCTTCATGGCATCATCTTTCAGAGATTAGGAGTTATAAATAGTAAAGATAATAAAGACGAACATTGTTGTCATTTGTCCTTCATTCTTGAAGAGGACCAATGACGTCAGGAGGGTGAACGTTTTGCCTTGCAAGTGAATTGAATTTGAGTGAGGCGGAGCTGTGCAAAGTCAGCCTCACATTTTCCTCCAGTCATTGAAGTCTAGGGGCAAGGCATAGGTCAGGATGACTGGCAATGGCCCCGGATGCAGTGGCCAAGATACCTTGGCCTTTTTAAGCTAGGTCTTTCCCAGGTCTCAGTTCGTCTGAGGCAGTACCCATTCAGTAATTAAAGGCTAGGTAAGAATGGAGGCAAAAGATGACCTAGTTTTCATTCACAAAGACTAACCATGTTAACTAATGGAATAAGAATCTATATGCCATGCCTAAAAAAAAAAAAAAAAGAATCTATATGCCAGGCTCTTCAGAAGAAAAACAACTGATAAGACAAGGTGTCTGTCCTCTAAGTACACATGTACATTGTTGGTCTTTAGTACCTTTACTACCTGTAACAAATGTTAGTTAATAGTGTTAGATGTACTGGAAAGAATTGTGGATTAGGAGTCAGAGTCCTAGGTTTGAATTTTGGCACTGCTAATTAGCTCCACACTTCTCTGTCACTTCTCTGACCCTTACTTTCCTTATCTCTAAAACAGTAGTGAGGGGTATTGCATTCTGATCTCTAAACACTTTTTTTTTTTAAGTTAACAATCAACAAAACTTAAGTAGCTACTATGCTAGGCTCTTAGGAGAGAAAGAGTGATAAGTAAGACAGGGTATCTGTCCTCACAATATACATGTACATTGTTAGGATTTATTACCTTTATTACCTATAACAGTTATCACAGGTTTACTAGATGCTAAATAAAATAGCACTTGAAGAATACAGAGAAGCATCAGAAGACTATATGATTGATGCAAAGTATAAGAATTAGAACCAGAAAAAAATGATATACATAGTGACTACAATGATGTAACTGGAAAGAATATCAACACAAAAGCTTGACTCCTGAAGGAGAGAGGAGAAAATATACCGTTCTCCCTTCTTAGTAGAGTTGGGAGCTATAGCTGTAGAACTTTCAATATACTGTCAAATTTAGTTAATACTTTGGTTAGCTTTGCTGAATTGCTTTTTTTTCATCCTCCTTTTTAGCCTTTGTTATAGGGATGGTCCTTTGGAGAGGGAATGGAAAGGTAGATGGAGATATATACATATATATGCCTATATATATATATATAATATATATATAAAGATGGAGATATATATGTAAAGGTGATATGAAAACAAAAGCTGTCAATAAAAAATTTTTTTAAAGTAGCATTTTGTTTTATTTGTTGCAGGTGATACCTTTCTTCATAGACTTCTTAGGTTTCAAAGTGGGGGAAGTGCCCCCTGTCCTAATATACCAGAGTTTGGTAAATAAATTCATATTTAATCCTATTCATATATGTCATAATTATATCTTTCTTGAATTTCAATGACCGAAACTGCAGGCAATATTTCACTGTGGCTTTATGTTAAAGTAGGTAATGCTTTACATCCATAAATTACTTAGAATAGCTTTTGTTTTGTTGTCTGCAAGTGCATTTAGAAAATAGGCATATTATAATTAATCAAAATAAGTGTTATCATAATTAATCTGTATGTGTTTTACTAGTCTAATCTGTAATTCAACACAATTTATTAATGTAGTGCCTGGCTTTTCTTTTTTATGTGCTTGTCAAAGGAGAAATGTATGATGGAATGACAAAGATAAAGCTAAAGAGAGCTCCTTTGGTATGATCCTTGTGTTATGCCTCTGTTGAATCCAGTAAAGCGAACAGTTGCTAAAGAGAGTCGCTGATGGTGTGTCTATGTGCATGGTCCTACTTTAAAAAAAAAAAAGTTATTAGAAGACAGTAATAAACATTTTAAAGAGGCTATGATGCCGAGAGCAGTCAGTTAAATAGACACTGGGGAAGATTTAAAAAAAAAAGTCAGATAATAATGTAGTCATTTTGTGGAGCTTATAGTCTTGTCAGTCTCCATCTTAACTGTCCTGTCTGCATTGAAATCTTAGCATGCTTCATAGGGAACTCATATCAGTCCTATAAAATGCTCTTCTTCCTGTCTTCCCAGTATCTTCAGAGAGCACCATCAGCCTCCCAGTCCCCCAGCTTCATCACTTTGGTGTCATCCTTGACTCATTACTTGTCCACATCTCCCAAATACAGTCAGCTGCTGAATCTCCTCAGTTTTGTGTCTGCAGTATCTTTTGGATCTACCCCCTTCTTTTGACTCACATGGCCCCCACCCCACAGCAAGCCTGCCACTCACCTAGTAGAACTTTTATGATAGCTTCCCCATTAGTCTCTTTGCACCTAGTTTCTTTACTTTATAATCCATCTATCATGCAGCGGCCAAAATCATGTTTTTAAAGCAGAGATTACTGTCCAGCTCAAAAAGGAGGCATGGTGGTTCAGTGCAATTCACCCAGACTTTATTAAGCACCTGCTATGTACCAGGACAATGCTGAGGGCTGGAGGTACAGCAACAGGAATGAAACAGTATTTGTTCTCAAGAAACTTACAGTTATTAGGCAGAAACATGTACAAGTCTCAGTAAATATAAGGTACATAAAATGTAAACAAAGTAAATTCTGGGTTAAGGCTGCAGGTGGCTGGGAGTAGGGTTGGGCAATCAGGAAAAGCCTTGTGTAGAAGGTGGCATTTGTCAAGCATTCACCACGTGTCAGGCATTGTCTGAAGTTATGGGTATTCAAAGGAATAAAAACAGTCTCTGCCTTCAGGGGACTCATGTTTCTAATGGGGAGAAACAACATGTAAATAGCCAACGTGCAAGTAATGTGCAAATTATATCCAGAGTTAGATGTAAGATAATATGGGAGGGGAGTGGACTAGCAACTGTGGGGACCAAGGAAAGACCCCATGCAGAAGGTAGGATTTGAACTGAGTTTTGAAGGATACCAGGGAAACTGAGAGGTACAAGTGAGGCAGGAGACCATTTCAAGGTCTCAAGGAGGAAAGCCAGTGAAAAGAGGCCTAGAGTAGAGAGGTGGAGTATTGTGTGAGAAGAATAGCAAGCAGGCCAGTCTAGCTATATTTTAGAGTGTGTTAAGGGAATAAACTATAAGAGGTCCAGTAATAGGGAGGTACTGGAGTGTACCTGAGTAGGAAAGTGACAGGTCATGGCTCCACTTTAGGAAAATCAGTTTCGCAGATGAATGCAAAGACACTTGAATCAGGAGGATCAATTTGAAGGTTATTTCAGTAGTCCAGGTGAGAGATGATGAGGGCCTGAACTAGGGTAGTGGTTAGGAGAGCAGAGAGACAGAGATGAGAAGGTAGAAATGACAAAATTTGACATCAGATTGGATAAATAGAATAAATGAGAGTGAGGAGTGTAGGATAACATTGAGGTGGCAAGCGTGGGTAACTGGGAAGATAGTACCCTTGACGGTGATAGTAAAGTTCAGAAGAGGGAAGAATTTGAAGGGAATGATAATGAGTTATTTTGTAGATATGCTGAGTTTGAGATGCCCACTCAATCCAATTCAAAGTGCCCAAAGGCAGTTGGTAATATGTGACTGTAGTTCAGAAGAGAGACTAGGACAGGACATACATCTGGGAATTATCTGCATAGTGATGATAATTGAACCCCATGTGAGCTGGGATCACCATATAATATAGCACATAGGGAAAGGAAGTGCTTTGGACAGAGCCATGAGTGACATCCATAGTTAATGAGTATGACAAGAACTAGCAAAAGAGACTGAGAATGAATGGTCAGACAGACATGGGACAGCAGTGTCATGAAAATTAGAGAGGAAAAAGTATCCAGGAAGAGAAAGTGTTCAATATTGTCAAATGCTTCGGAGAGGTCAGTAAGGTTGAGGATGGAGAAAAGGCTATCAGAAATGGCAGTTAAGAAATTATTAGTAACTTTGGAGAGAGCAGTTTCGATTGAAAGATGTAGCCAGAATTTAGATTGCAAAAGTTTTAGAAGAGAGTGAGAGGAAAGGAAAGAGAGGCAATGGAAATAGAAAACTTTTTAGTACAGTAGCTTGTGGGGTTGGTACGATTTAGTGAGAGCCTTTTTTTAATGGTAGAGAGATTTGGATGTGTTTGTAGGAAGGAATGAATGAACTAGAGAAATTGAATTTAGACAGTGGGGATGGTAGTGGGGGATAATCTACTGGAGAAGAAAGGAGGAGATGGAGTCATGGTACTTGTAGAGATATTGGCTTTGGCAAGGGGGCCACTTCATCATCAGAGCAAAGGAGTAAGAGATGTTTTAGTGGTGAGAAATGAGGTAACAGGATGTGAAGAGAAGGGGAGAAGAGGTACCTCTTGGCTAATGGCTTCAGTTTTTTGGTCAAGAATGAGTTAAGGTCTCTAGCAGAGAGGGCTGGGGGAGAAGGTGCCATGGGAAGCTTAAGGAGAGATAAGAAAGTTTTTTACAGCCACTGTGGAAAGTAGAATAGTTATTTTTATTTGGGAGAAGTGGACTTACTGTTTTCCTGTAGTAAGGGCCTATTTGAGATTATTATTTATGCTAATAAATCTGTAGTGGATCCAATAAGCCTTGTTTTGTTATTTTCTTTAGCTCTATTCTACAACATTTGAATAGGAACAAAGTAAGTAGAAGGTTAGAGTAATTGGGGCTTAGAGTTTGGCAGGGTGTAATATGTGATGGGTCAAAGGGAGTAAGGGATTTGTGAGTGAAGGTGGTTTAAGAGATGAATTGGCTCACCAGCGGGTGGATATAAGGAAGGGAGGAGAGTGTAGCCAGTGCAGAGAAACTGAGGAGTAGAGGGAATGAGGTCATGGCTATGATGAAGAACTGGATTTGGTATTGTAAGGCATAGGGGAAGATGGACTGATTAAAGGTTATGATTTGATAAAGTAAAGCTTTGAAGAAAGCTAGGGATGCTAAGAGGTAAAGATGAGGAGGATTCCAGGCTGAGGGACAAACTTGTGTAAAGTTACTGGATGTGAGGTGGAATGGTGCATGTGAGGAACAGTAGATAGGCAGGTCAGAACATAGGAAGTGTAAACGGTAGGGATGTGTCATCAGTTTAAAGCGGTAAATGGGAACCAGACTGTGAAGGGCTTTAAATGGCAAAGAGATGAATTTGTATTTTATTCTGGAGATCACATGGAGCTTCTTAAGTGAGGAAATGACATGGCCCGTACTTGAGTTTTATGGCAACTGCATGGATAGATTGGAGATGGATTAATAGGAAGACAAATTAGGAGGCTATTTCAGTAGTCACTGGAGAGCTCTGGGCCTGAACTCAGGTAGTGACCGTGTGATTGGAGAGAAGGGGAAGGAAATGAGAAATGAGGAAGTAGAATTGCCAAGATTTGGGAAATGGTAGGTAAGGAGAGCAAAAGGAAGAGGAGGTTAAGGAGAAGAAAGAGTCAAGGGCGATTCCACAATTGAATGCCTGGGCGACTGGAAGAGCGGTGACATCTTCAGCAGAAATAAGGAAGTTAGGAAGAGTGAAAGCATCCCCGAGTTCAAGTCCTAGGTCTGACATTTTGTAGCTTTGCAACCTTCGGCAAGTCATTCAACCTCTAAACTTCATTTTCTTATCACTAAAATGAAGGTATCAGAGTAAATTTTTCCAGAGTCCTTTCCAGGTCCTTTCTACTCTCTACGATTTTATATTTAGTCTTACTATTTGACCCTGGTGTTGGGAAAGATTGAAGGCAAAAGGAAAAGGACTTGGCAGAGGATGAGATGGATAGATAGTGTCATGGAAACAATGAACATGAACTTGGACAGACTTTGAGAGATAGTGGAGGAGAGAAAGGCCTGGCGTGCTATGGTCCATGGGGTCATGAAGAATTGAATGTGACTGAACAGCAAACAACTATTGACTATTTGGTTGTACCATTTTTAAAAAAGACTCTTTATTCTTGTTAAAATGTATCAAATACATCTACAGTAGAGTTGTCTATCTTGTTGTATGTTATATAAATGTGAAAGTAAGTCCAAATTTTAGCCCCATTTTCTTCATGACCTAATTTAATTCTTAGGTTTTGCTATTTTAGAAAAATAGTACTTATCTAGAAAATGCAATCTTGTATCTTGTGTGCAATTTAGGGTGGCAACAAAACTGATTACACTTCCTTAACATTTTTTTTCCTTCAGAAGGTCTTAGTACATACGTGTCTAAACATAGCACACTTAAACACAGGGGCTGAAGAGTTATGCTTTAACTGTGTACTTTGCATGCATTTGTGATTTGAAACAGGAAAAAAGTAAAATACGAGACAGCTTGAATGGCATGCTGTCAGTTTGGCTCTTTATGAATTGGCAATGGTCTCATTTAGGACCTTCAGATATGTCTCTGCCTGGACAGAATGAGAACATTTTGCATGTTCTTCAGGAGACAACCACTCCTTGCTGCCTCACGCTATGCAGTGGTGCATGACAGTTGCCCTTCATTGCTGTCTTCTTGGAGCTTAACCTTTGACCTTCTACTTAGTCACTGTGCTGCAGTTGGAGCAGGTTGGAGATGTTCATGAATGACGGGCATTGGCCTGCAACGTGCTTGTCATTATTTGACTGTCAAAAGGAGCCTGCCAATGACTTCCATCAAGGTTTGAAACCTATGTGCAGCAGCCCATATTACTTAACTTCCAAGGCTGTCAACAGAATGATCAAATGTGCATAAAAAGAAAAATCAGAGCTGAGTATATCTTCAATCAGAAGATAGGAAGACATTTTTCTCTTCTTTCTCTTTTTACTTTTTTTTTTGGTTAAATATATTCAGATGACTTTCCTAGGGCCAAGAGGTTGAATCTGTTGCCAGCATGAAAAAAGTGAACTGCTGTCTCCTGTGGTCCAAGTTTCAAATAGCACAATTTAGATCTGAACAGCTCTGCCAGTTAAAGTCTCAGGCTTGTCTTGCGTATCCTATCGGCTTTTAGCCCTTGAGGTAAGTGACTGTTTGCTAGACCAGTGGTGCCTGAGGTTAGCTGTCAAGAAGGAATGTTCCTTTTGTATTTTATGTAATGTAACATAAGAGAGGGGAGGTCAGTGTGTGATTTGTGAAGCAGGGGGAAAATTTAACATGACCAAAGAGAGGGGTACTGGTGATTATTGTTTTATTTCAGGTTATTTTTGTTCCCACGAGAAAGAGAAAGCTTAATTGACACCAATAAAAATCATAGTCACTTCAGATATGGTCTGATATTATGGCATGGATTGTTCAGATATAGGAAAGTGGAGGATGATATTCATGCTTTTGCTTACTTCTAAACCTCAGCATAAATAGCATAGATCTTGAAAAGATAGTTGAGAATAATGAGAGCAGTGATAATACTGGTGCTCAAATACACGAGTGCTAGTCATTTTTTTGTCCACTTTCTTTGAGGATATACTGTTAATAACATATAGATCTTTAAGGTTCACAAAATTCTATATACATACATACATACATATGTGTGTGTGTTGGCGTGATCTCATTTGATTCTTACAAGTGTCTTGTGAGGTAGATACAAGAGGAATGATGATCTCCATTTTTACACATGAACAAACTGAGGCTCAACGAGGTTAGTGACTTGACCATACTCACATGGCAAGTGTCAGAAGTGGAATTCAAACCCAGGCATCTTCTGATTTCCAGCCCAGAGCTCTTTATGACTCTAATAACACAAGTTTAGTGGTAAAGGAATTATGTAGATTTTTCCTAATGGAAATAATTAGACAAAAAAATTATGGAGAATTTAACCACATCATTGAAGGAAACTGGGCAATCTTATTACATGATAATATTTGACAAGATGATTACTTGTGGACCAGTATCCCATTTAGTCTTCTTAAGTGTCCAGTGACTAGGGGCTTATAATACTAGATTATCCAGGAAAGGTGATAGAATGAATTTTTATTGAATATAAGAATTTTGAAAAGGAAATAAGCTGTAATCAAAAACTTTGGCTTAGTTATCCAGATTTTTAGTTTAGAATTAGTAAACCTAAAAAAAAAAGTCATCTAACGTCAGCTCTTCATTGTCCCTCTCGTCATCAGAAGCATTTGTTAAATGTTTACTCTGTGTCAGGCACTGTGCTAAGTGCTAGGGGATACAAAGAAAAGCAAAAACATGGTTCCTGCCCTCAAGAAGCTTACATTCTAATATAGACAATCTGCAAGCACCTGTGTACATAATAACAGTGTGAAAGTGGGAGATATTCTTAAAGCATTAGCAGTAGGAGGAGGAGGAACGTGGCAGGGTGAAGGAGGAGAGAGAATGGAGATGGAGGAGGAAGACATTAGGAAGGGCCTCTTGCAGAAAGAGGGATTCGAGCTGAGTCACGAAGGAAACTAGGGAAAGCTTGAGAGGTGGCGACCATGAGGGAAAAGAACATTGCAGGCATGAAAGACACTGGGAGCTGGAGTGCTGTGTGTGAGGAGCAGCAAGAAGGCCGATGTCACTGGATGGTAGAGTGTGTGGAAGATATAAAGTGTAAGAAAACTGTAGAGGCAGGACGGGCCCAAGTTGTAAAAGGCTTTAAAATCCAAAGAGGATTGCTGTGTTTGGCCCTGGGATGATAATAGGGAGCCACTGGAGTTTATTGAGTAGAGGAGTGAGACTGTTAGATCTGCCCTTCAGGAAGCTGTCTGGCAGCTGGGTGGAGAATGGACTGGGTGGTCAAGACTGACCAGCAGCTCTCGTGATCGTCAAGGTATGAGGTGATTGGTTGGCACCAGGGGGCTGGCTGCGTGTGTAGAGAGAAAGGGACATACGTGAAGTGTGTTGTGAAGGTAGAAATGACAAGACTTGGCAGCTGTTGGCTATGGAGGGACAAGTGAAGAGTTGAAAGTGACACTGAGGTGTCAGGACTGGGTAACTGGAAGGATGGGGCTACTGCCATCCTTGTTAAGAACTCATCTGTGTTGTAAATTTTGTGGTGGTGGGAGCTGAAAGTGAAATTGGGGGAAGGAGAAAGGGTGTAAAAACATAGGCACTCTTATGAATTTCCTTGAATTTTTTTTTCTTGATGTCCACTTAGAGAAAGTTTTTTTTTTTTGATTCAAGAATGTCATTGTACACTTGATATAGATATTACTCTCTCAAAATTATAGTTTCTGGTAGGCCATGGTGATTTCACTACTGTCCTTCATTCCTGATGATATTAATGATACATCCCCTTATACCTATATGATTTAATCTCACATTTATTGTTGTTCAGTCATGTCTGACTTTTTATGATCCCATTTAGGGTGTTCTTGGCAAAGATACTGGGGTAGTTTGTCATTTCCTTCTCCAGCTCATTTTACAGATGAGGAAACTGAGACAACCAGGATTAAGTGACTTGCCCAGGGTCACACAGCTAATGAGTGTCTGAAGCTAGATTTGAGCTTAGGAGGATGAGTCTTCTTGACTCCAGGTCTGGCACTCTGTCCACTGTGCCACTGAGCTATCCTTTAATTCCACATGCCCCATAGAATTGTTCTGGACTCTGATAACGGTTGAACACTTCTGAGTCCTGTATTTTCTTGTCTATCACAGATAGGATTGTAGAATCTCAGAGCTAGAAGGGACATTGGAAGTCATGTAGCTTATATTTCTCCAGAGGATGTTGCTGTCCACATCCCAGGAAAATGATTAATAATGATAATATTGATGATATGTAATAATAGCTATAATTTACAGTGCACTTTACAATTTTCGAAGCATCTTACATATGTTAGCTCACTGATCTGCCCAACAACCCTGTGAGGTAGATACTATTGTTATTCAGCCTCTGCTTTATGATCTATTGTGATAGGTACCAATCAGGGAATTTAGTACTAAGCAGCTGGGTGGAGCAGTGGGTAGAGAACTGGACTTGGAGTCAGGAAGACTAATTTTCCTGAGTTCAAATCGTACCTCAGACACTTATTAGCTGTGTGACCCTGGGCAAGTCACTTAATCCTGTTTGCCTCAGTTTTCTCATCTGTAAAATAAACTAGAAAAGGAAAAAGCAAACTACTTAAGTATCTTTGCCAAGAAAACCCCAAGTGGAGTCATGAAGAGTCAGACATGACTGAAACAATTGAACAACAGAATACTATATCTTTACAAAATATCCTTTGATAAAACAGTTGCATTTCCTTTGAGAACTACTTCTAGTAGTGGTGGGTTTTTTTTTGTTTTTGTTTTTTTTGTTTTTTAGTGAGCTACAACATCACATTTTTTAGCTAGAAATTGATTCTGCTTCCTAGGCAAATTGCTTTGACTTAATTCACATTGAGGTAGGTAAATTCAGAACTATATTTCCTATGCTGTGACTAGCGGAAAGGGAGGGATAATGTAGAAGAATGTTTTTTGGTGTTATGCATTGTTTATAGCTCCTTGTAGAATGGGGTTGAGTGACTTCTGAAATGCCTTTAATTCTTCCAGGTTGGATGAATGAGTGTAATTTGAGATTTCGGAAGTGGGAGGATTCCAGGAAATCAAAACTCTGGATAGGACAGAGGAAAGTTGGGCTGTGAAAATTTAAGAAGAAAAAAGAGGTTCATGCTATTGGAGGATCAAGTGAATTCATTTGTGTGAATGCTTCAACAAGTCTTTCAGCTCACTTCTGCAATTTCAGGGCACATTGGAAGCAACTGGTGGCACAATGGATAGAGTTGTGGGTATGAAGTCAGGAAGATCTGAGTCCAGATATAGCCTCAGATACTTTTACTAACTGTGTGATGTTGGGCAAATCACTTAGCCTCCATTTGCCTCAGTTTCCTCATCTGTAAAAGAAGAAGAATAATAGTACCCACCTCATAGGGTTATTGTAAGGATCAAATGAGGTAATTTTTTTTTTAAAAAAACCACTTAGCACAATGCCTGGCACACAGTAGGTACTATATAAATGCTTATTCTCTTTCCCTTTCCCCACTGTGCACAGCATGCAGTCTCACTGGCTGTGCTTCTCTGTTGACACTTAGTCCATATTTTAAGTGCTTCCTCTTTGCAAGTGAAACATGAATTTTATCCAAATTGAAAAAGGGATATCATTGACTCGAACAGTGTTAATGAAAAGAATAATAAAATAAAATTGAATGCTGTGTAATTTTAATGTGCAGTTGTGGCCTGTAAAAAGTGTGAGGGGGGAGTCAGCCATGGGTTTGGAATGTTGCTTATTCTCGGCAGAGGTTGATAGATTGATTTACTTAATTGTAAATGACTATTGAAAAAACAAAAGTCAAACATGCAAATGTGTGTATATGTATAGCTATATATCTACATCTTTTTTAAAAAAGATCAAGTCACCTCTGTTCAGTACTTTGTAAACAGCTTATCTGACTGAGATCCCTGTGGTTTAGGAAGTGTGGATTTAAACCTCTTCTCTATTTTGATTTCAGTGAAGTAGTTGTGAAATATCTGTATTAAGCAAAGTGGAGGTTAAGGCACCTTAAGGGCAATGATTTCTTATCTTGCTTTTACTAGCCATGGTGTCAACATGCACTAAAATGTGATGACCTACTCTCATTTTTGATAAAAAGAAAATGACCTGCCTGGTTTGGATGGAGAGAGAGGTGCCTGAGGCAGATTACATTGTCACCTCTCATAGTATCAGCAGGTATGAAAATAAAAAAAGACCAGCCTATATCTCTTTACCATAGAAGTGTTTGACATTTCTGGCTTCTGATAAAATGTACTGGGATGGGGGAGTGATAATGGGAGGAGGGAGTAAGGGGGGAAAGAAGCAGGAGCATAGCTTCCAAACAAGAGATTTGAAGACATTTCAGAGCTGTACTTATTGTTTGAATGCCTGGTGTATGAGGAAGGGGACCCTTCTGGTAGCGCCTTGTGGCCTCAGAGCTGAGAGATGCTATCTTTTTCAGTCTGTCTCTACTCCCTAGTCTCTTTGAGAGTCAAGATTCTTGACCTAGCTAGAGTTTAACTGTGACATGGCAGTATTCTCTGAAGTGTAATCTGAGACTAAAGCTGCTTGTGGAATTTATGTGCTGTGATTCTAGCCTTAGAAAGTAGGAGACACAAGTCATACCTCAAGGCAGGAGGTTTTCCTCCTTAGCATTATAGATTCAGTTGCCTCTGAGAACAGAATAAGAAAACTCTGAGAAGTAAGGGAGAGGTGAGTTGGAGTTATTTTCAGTTGTTGTAGAATTTAGGGCTTTTGAAAATGTAATTGCATGGATTCACTTAAGACCCTGAAACACAAATCTTTGGGAAGAGCTTAAGAAAATGTTCTAAGTGACAGCTCAGAGTATCTCAGAATAAGGTACACATTTTTCTTATGTATGACCTGGCAACATTCAACACTATTTTGTAAAGGATGTTGGGTGAGAATTACCTCTTAAGTTACTCCTACAAATACTGAACCCAAAGTCAGTCTTGTTGCCTTACTTTAGCTAAATGGAGGTATTAATTTAATGAAAAATTCACCAGAAAAGAATTATTATCAAAGAAGGCTAAGACTATACAAAAACAAAGAGCCTGGTGTAGTAGAAAGAGTGATAGATTTGGAATTAGGAGACCCAACTTTGAATTCTAGCTTTACTATTACATGTGTGACCTTGGGCAAGTCTCTTAGACTCTCAGCCATAATTCCTAATTTGTGAAATAAAAGGAGTTTATACCATATGCCTCTGAGGTCCCTTATGTCTATAATGCTATTGTTCTACTACCCTGTAATCAATAATAAAGTGCATAATTTTGTATTTTGGAGCACTTAAGGAAATGATAAAATTACTCGCCAGAATCTACTTAGATGAGAAAATAATTTTTTGAAATGTGCTGAGAGAGGAAAAAAATATGACAGTACTGTTAGGAGTTCTAATATGATTGCAAAACATTTCCTTTTTTTAATTTTTCTTTTCTTTTTTTTAACATGTGTTTTTAAAACTTTGGGTTACAAATTTTCTCCCTTCCTCCCTCCCCATCCACCCTCATTGAAAAGGCAAGCATCTCGATACAGGTTATAGATGTGTAGTCATGTAAAACACTTCCACAGTGGTCATGTTGTAAAAAATTAAGTATATTTCCTTTCATCCTATCCTACCCCCTTCCCCCGTTTATTCTATTCTCTCTTTTGACCTTGTCCTTCCTCAGAAGTGTTTGCTTTTGATTATCCCCTCCCCCAATCTGCCCTCCCCTCTATCAACCCCCTGCTCTCTTGTCCCCTTCCCCCCTTATTTTCCCATAGGGTAAGATAGATTTCCATACCCCATTGTGTATGTTATTCCCTCCTTAAGCCAAATCCTATGAGAATAAGATTCACTCATTCCCTCTCACCTTCCCCCATTTCTCCTCCACTGTAAAAGCCTTTTCTTGTCTGTTTCATGTGAGATATTTTACCTCATTCCACTTCTCCCTTTCTCCTTCTCCCCATATAATCTTCTCTCACCCCTTAATTTTATTTTCCAGATATCCCTTCATCTTCAACTCACCCTGTGTCCTCTATCTATCTATACAAACATATAATTTTTCCCTCCCATTACCCTAATACTGACAAAGGACTCATGAGTTACAGATATCATCCTTCCCTGCAGGAGTGTAAACAGTTCAACCTTAATAAGTCTCTTACAATTTCTCTTTCCTGTTTACCTCTTCCATGTTTCACTTGAGTCTTGTATTTGAAGGTCAAATTTTATATTCAGCTCTGGTCTTTCCCTCAGGAATGCTTGAAAGTCCCCTATTTCATTGAATGATCATTTTTTACTCTAAAGGATTATACTCAGTTTTGCTGGGTAGGTGATTCTTGGTTGCAATCCTAATTCCTTTGCCCTCCGGAATATCATACTCCATGCCCTCCAGACCCTTAATGAAGAAGGTGCTAAATCTTGTGTTATACTGATTGTGTTTCCACAGTACTTGAATTGTTTCTTTCTGGCTGTCTGCAATATCTTCTCCTTGCCCTGGCAATTCTGGAATTTGGCTACAATATTCCTAGGAGTTTTCCTTTGGGGATCTCTTTCAGGAGGTGATCAGTGGATTCTTTCCATTTCTCTTTTGCCCTCTGGTTCTAAAATATCAGGGCAGTTTTCCTTGATAATTTCTTGAAAGATGACGTCTAGGCTCTTTTTTTGATCATGGCTTTCAGATAGTCCAATAATTTTTAAGTTCTCTCTCCTGGATCTATTTTCTAGGTCAGTTGTTTTTCCAATGAGATCACATTCTCTTCTATTTTTTCATTCTTTTGGATTAGTTTTACAGTGCCTTGATTTCTCAAATTGTCAATAGCTTCCAATTGCTCCATTCTAATTTTTAAGGAAGTATTTTCTTCAGTAAGCTTTTGGACTTCCTTTTCCATTTGGCCAATTTTGCTTTTTAGGGCATTCTTTTCTTCATTGGCTTTTTGGACCTCTTTTGCCATTTGGGTTAGGCTATTTTTTAAGGTGTTACCTTCTTTAGTATTTTTTTGTGTCTCCTTTAGCATTACTCTCAGTTTTTCCTCTGCTTCTCTTACTTGCTTCTCAAAATCCTTTTTGAGCTCTTCCATGGCCTGGGACCAATTCATATTTTTCTTGGAGGCTTTGGATGTAGGAGCTTTGGCTTCATTGTCTTCTTCTGGTTGTATGTTTTGATCTTCTTTGTCACCAAAGTAAGATAATATAGTCTGACTCTTTTTGCGCTGCTTGCTCATGATCCCAGCCAATTACTTGAGTTATAAACTCTTTGTTAAGGTAGGGGTCTGTTTCCAGTGTGGAGAATGTACTGTCCCAAGCTTCAGGGGTTTTTTGCAGCTGTGTTCAGAAATACTTCTAGGGACCTGTAAATTTTCAGTTCTTCCAAGGTGTTATGATCAAGGGCGAGGTGTTTACTCCTTTCCTGGCCTGTGCTCTGGTCTATGAGTGACCACAAGCACTCTTTTCTGTCTTGGAACTGTGAGGAGGATTCTCTCTCCACAGCCACTACAAGCTCCACCACACCAACGCTCCTCCTTGCCCCAGGACTGCCACCCAGAACTGTGACCCAGATCCAAGCATGGGCAAAGCAAGAGAATCCTGCACGAGCAGAGAGATCCCTGCAATCCCCCTCTGATCAGCCACTAGATTCTCCCTCTGTCTGTGGGCCAGAAGCTCAGGAAGCAGCCACTGCCCTAAGGGCATGCTCAGGACTTGGGGCTGAGACCTAGCTCCTTCTCTCACCACAGTCACAGACTTTTCCCACTGACCTTCTAAGTTGTCTTTGGCGTTGGTGGGTTGAGAAGTCTGGAAACTGCCACAACTGCCCGTGATTCAGTCCTCTGAGGCCTGCTCCAGGTTCGCTGCGGCCTGCACGCCCATGCCAAACTGCGCTCCTCTCCCAGCCCGGCGCAATATACCCTTCCAATCAACCATTCAGGCTGTCTTGGGCTGGAAATTTGTTTCACTGTGTCTTTTTGTAGGTTCTTCTGCTTTAGAATTTGTTTAGAGCCATTTTTTATAGGTTGGAGGGATTTGGGGGAGAGCTTAAGTAAGTCACTGCTTTTACTCTGCCATCTTGGCTCCGCCCCCTGGTCCTGCTCTTATTACTAACATGAGCCAGCAGGAAGCTTAGTACAGTAGCCACCCTCTGTGCCAAAGGTCAATCAGGAACACACAATGGAAAGTCGGGAAAGGTGCTTGGACAAGTTCAAAGCAAAATTCTCTATAATATATATTCTTGAATCCATCACAAGAATATAAGCGTCTAATAGGATTATTTCATCCTCTATACTTGTATCCCCATCACCAAGCAATGGGATTTAACAAACACTCATTAATTGATTAAAATTATCTGCAAATGGATATATCACCTAGACATAAAGGGTCATATTATAGACAAAACAGAGAAACAAGACAATAGATTCCTTTCACAACTATGGCTAGGGGGAAATTTCACAGATTAACAAGAGATATAGGAGACCAAAGGAGATAAAACAATTTTGATTATACAAAATTGAAAAGTTTCTACACAAAAAAAATCAATGCTGTTAGAATTAGAAGGGAAATAGTTAACTGGGGAAAAAACCTTTGCATCAAATTTCTCTAATAAAGGTCTGATATCTAAAATATATAGGGAATGGATGCAAACATATAAAAACAAAGACCATTCCCCAAAAAATAAATTGTTAAAGGATACAAACAGATAGTTATCAAAACAATAAAATCAAACTATCAACAACCATATGAAAATATGTTCAAAAGCACTAATAAGAAGAGAAATGCAAATTAAAGCATCTCTGAGTTATACCTCAAGGCCATCAGATTAGCAAAGATAACAAAAAAAAGAATACAACAACTGTTTAGCAGGATCTGAGGGAAGACAGGCATGCTAATAAACTATCAATGTAGTTGATTAGTCCAACCATTCTGGAAAGCAACCTGTAACTATATCCCACCCACAATCACTAAACATTTCATACCCTTTGACCCAGTGATACCACTTCTAGGTACATACCCTAAAGATATAAAAGAAAAGGAACCCATATTCTGAACAACACTGATAACTGTGCTTTTACTTGTAGCAAAGAACATAAAAAAAAAAAAAGTAATTCTCAATTGGGAAATGGCTGAACCAGCCATCATAACAGAGAATAAAAAAGGGGAAGGGGAGAGGAAGCAGTTCAACAACAACAATGCTACTCAGGGTTCGGCCTTCAGAGTTTTAGAGAAAAAAGGTGCTATGGGACTCTTAGGAGACTGTCCTATAACCCCTGAGGCAAGGCAATGGGATCGTCTACACCCTTGGAAGGTATTCTCTCAACTCTCTCTTGACTAATAAGAAATAAGTAAAAGCTGAACAAGGCCTTAGAAAACTTAACTCTGCCACAGGAGATAGAAGGGGGTGGGCGTGGAGGGCCTCCTATCTCCAGGTCAGTTAGGCCTTAGCATATATGCATCCTGAGGGCTAGGGCTATACCAGTAAAACTGTTTTTTCACCAGTTCATACTAGCCCAACTCCCTCACTTTATAGAGGAGGAAACTGCCCTCAAGAGAGATGAAGTGACTTGCACATTGTCATCCACGTGGTTTCTATACTCTTGATTAAGTTCATGCGCGTGTCATGCCTGGAGGGCCTTTTAATTACATTTTTGAAGCAGCCATTTTACAGATACCACATAGAGATTAAACCTTTTCAGTTACAGTCTACAAATCCAATGTCTGTACCTATTATTGGCATTACTATTGCTCATTGAATTTATCTCTAAATTTTTAAATTATCACGCACTCTGAGATCATCTATCAATCATCCTCCATTTTGATGAGGAAGTGTTAATTCTTCCATAGCTGCCTTAGTATGATGGGCCTCACACTTTATTAATATCATATGAGTTTTTGTTGGGATTCTGTCCAAATCTGTTATGGTCCATTTTATATTTCCAAATGTTTATGTTATGACTGACACTGCATAGGTGCTAATAATAAGTGCTTGAAATGGGAACTTCCCTTTAAGTTTTGATTACAGGATACCAATAAACCTCTTGACATAAACAGCCCCAAATATCTCTTTGATAGTCCTATGCTTCTTGTGTCCTACCTGGGGGAGGATCAACATATCCTAAGTAGCATCTTTGTTCATCTGTTTAATTTGACCTCCAATTTCAAACATAAAGCTTTAAGTCTCTATCTTTTCTTGGCACATATTAAGAATTTTATATTTATCAAGTCCAAATGACATATTTCTAACATTGGGAAAAGACTGTATAAGTTGGAGAAAGTGTTTAATGTTCCTTTAGTAGACCTACATTAACTTGATGTCATCCATGTACATTGAGTGATTAATTAGATGCTTTGGTATAATCCCCTTTTTACTTGGAAGTCATACTCAGTTCTACTATTAAAAATCACTCTTCTCACCTTGTCTGATAGGAGTTCAGATACAAACGATTTTAGGACAAATCACTATCCAAATGTTATTGTTTTTAATTCATATTCTATGGACTACATTGCACAGGAAAATAAAATATTTTCCTTTTTTGTAGCTGAATAAAACTATTAGGATATAAGCTTATTTGCTGTAGGCTCACTGAAAACACCCTCAGTACAACCCTGGTAACAGATAGGATGAATAGGGTAATTAATATGGGCCTCATCCTGTTCCCACATGATTTCGATTTCTTCTGTGAGCTTTCTATGGCTTGAAAGTTCTTTGTTCTACACATATTGTAGATTATGAGTATTTGAAAGGCAATATGTATTAGAAATGCTATTTTTAGGGTTTTTTTTTAATGGATCAATGTTATATCCTAGTGACTGTAGGCAACACACAATTTAGTCAATGAGAATGCTCCAGTTCCAATACAGTCTATTGGTTGAATCCTCAAAGATATTTTGAGCTCAGAGATATTTTTGAGGTCAAAGATATTTTTAGTCAGAGAATTTTCCACTTATCATTTCATGAAAGACAGAGATACATAATATATAATTCTGTCTATCAGATCATATTTTACTAGTTCTTCACTAGGTGCTAAATGATTATAACCTAGGTGTTAACTTTGCACAGCTTCTACTAATATCCTCACACAATTTGCATTGATCTCTAAGTTCAAGATGAGATCATACCATGCAGATCTTACTCATGAAGGATGTTCTGATTCTACGATAACATCTTAATCCTTTCATAGGTACAATCCAGAGATAAACCATTTTCATGCAACAAATCCAGTCACTATAACCTATCACTCTTTATTACCATTCAGTGAAGTGATGTCTGTTCATTCCAAAAGTATTTCTGTAACTTATGACTTAGTGATGATGTGCTCTAAAAATCCTTTTTTAATGAAAAAAAAAAGTTAATCACTATGTAGATAACCTTAGAATGGTAAACCCTGTCTATTGTTACACTGTATGAGTTTTTGTTAAGATACTTTCAAATCTGGCATGGTCTATATCTTCAAAAGAATACATTAAGATTGGTATTCACGTAGGTATTATTTTAAGTGTATTCTGCCCATCAAGTCTTTATTTCAAAAGATTAGTGTCTTAAACTATTCAACTACAGTTTATACCTCTATGTGTCTTGCCTAGAGGAAACCACTATGTAAGTATCAACTCTGCCATTGGTTCAATTTGATCTACTAGTGCTATGAGTGTTCTATGTTTAGCTTTCCTTGGCATACATTAAAGAATTTATATTTATCACATCGAAATGACATTCTGATGTCATTAGAGAAAGATTCCAAGAGATGTGGTAGCTGTTTAATACAGTTTTCAGTGAAGCCAATATAGCTTGATAGCATTAATGTGCATCAAGTGATTGATAAGATGTTTTGTTTTCATTCTCTCTTAATTTGGAAATTAAACTTCACTTAGAAAAGATAATGATGGATTTAAAGCTAAGAGGAACCACAGTGGGCTTA
The DNA here is from genome assembly GCF_900497805.2 of Vombatus ursinus. Taxonomy (NCBI): domain Eukaryota; kingdom Metazoa; phylum Chordata; class Mammalia; order Diprotodontia; family Vombatidae; genus Vombatus; species Vombatus ursinus. The sequence continues at coordinate 20,578,931 of NW_020954571.1, read as the reverse complement.
TACTATCTCCCTAAAAAATGTCACATTTCATATAAGTTTTTCTAGACATCGTGCTGGTGGCGTAATTTAAATCCATGGGGACATCAAATACTCTAGTGTTCTCAGTATACTTGCGTATTTTTTTTTATATTTGCAGAATATGAATGTCATGAGTAAGAACCCAGTCAAAGCTTTGTCATAATTAACAAAGGCAATACCCTTACGGTATTTTCAGGAAACTTATTCAACTGAGTCCATAAATTGCTCTTTACAAACCTAGGGCTTTCAGACAAATCCATTTTGTTTCTCAGCCAGTGATATGAGTTGTAAATGTTTGTAGGAAGTGCAAAAACATGATTCTTGGCATTATTATTCTTATTGTTATAACATACTATATCTATCTGTAACACATGTCACAAACACACAAACCCCTCCAGAAAGACGTCAGCTCCTTGAGATCAACGATGCTTCATTTCTATTTTTATATCCCCTGCACTTCACACAGTGGCTTGAACATAATTCACTGAATGGCCTCAAACGATTCTTCAAGACTGAAGAGCTATCTTACTATCTCAAAATTGGTACATTTTTCTGCATATGGAGAAATTCACCCTCACTAAAGATCATTAACAGATATAAATATTTAAGTTAAGGCCACCTGACTCCAAATGCAGGGGGAAGCAACACAGAAAAGTAGCTTTCTTCAGGCATACATATGCACTCTCCTACCAGTACTGTTATTTATACGGTTGAGTAATGTCTGCATTTTTTCATCACACATAGGAAGTTATCTTTATCATTTTTAGAAAATACTGTATTTTCTTTTAATAATAATTAGCATTTATATAGTGCTTTGAGGTTTACAATGTACTTTCCTTATAACAACGTTGTGAGGAGTGACAGTATTATCATTCCCATTTTGCAGATGATGAAACTGAAGCTCTGAGAAAATACTGGAAGGACACTTAAAAATAATGAAATGTTGACTCTGGAGTTAGAAAGACTTGGCTTCAAATCTGTATATAACACGTAGTAGTTGTAGGACTCTGGGCAGGTCACTTAAAATTAGTTTCCTAATTTATAAAATGAGGGAATTAATATATATAATAACTTGCTAATTAAGAGGCTCAACTGAAATAGTTACGTGTTTTGAAAAGCATTTTATAAAAACTACTGATTATAGGGACAACTAGGCGGCACAGTGGATAGAATTCCAGCCCTGGAGTCAGGAGGACCTGAGTTCAAATCTGGCCTCAAACACATAACACTTACTAGCTGTGTGACCCTAGGCAAGTCACTTAACCCCATTGCCTAGCCAAAACAAAAAAAACAAAAAAACAACTCCAAAACTACTGATTATTATTACCAAGGGACTTGCTTATGGTCCTAGACCAAATGAGTGTCACAAATAGGACTCAAACCTGGGTCTTTTCACTCCAATTCCAGGGCTCTTTTCACTACAGCACACTGGAATATACTATGGCAATCAAATTTATTGAAAAACATTAATTAGCAATTTTTCCTCAAAATCAACTTAAAATTCTTTAAAGCCATGAAACAGATGATATTCAAGTCACTATATCTACCTCCAAAAACCTCAGTACATACTGCATTGTGTCAAATAGCTCCACATGCAACATTCAGTTATAATATAATGTCCTAAATCCATTCTAGCTGTCAATATCTCAAAGAAAACAACAGAAGAGGGAAATGCTTTAAAGTTTCATGATGTTTCTTATTAACATCTACAGAAACAGTAATACAAAAGTTAGAGATGGCACTGATAAATGTTCATGTCAAAATGGCAATGGAGTTTTGTAAAAACTTTTAGTTTCAGAGTAACATACCTAAATTTTACATGGAATTGTCAAGACACACACATGTTTTAACCACACTTATTTTGCTTACTTCAAGAAACAATATGGCATAATTAAAGGAAATCTGGCCTTGGAGCCAAGAAGACTTCAGTTCAAGTCCCACCCCTGACACATACCCTAGGGAAGTCTGTTAATCTCTCAGTGGTACTGGCAATTTATGTATTATTATTATAATTATAAATTGCAGAGAAGATACCAAACTGCACTGGTCCAGGAGTTTCCCATACCAATGAAATCTCATAGTCTCTATTCTACTTCTTTAAAAACTTGTAACATTTTAGTAGACCTTCTGCCCTTGGATTTATTTTCCAAAAATATAGATGTAAATAATCTATAGTCAAAGGTATTACTATTCTCTCCACCTAAGAGTAGGTATGAAAGTGTCTATCCTTCCTGCTCTTTGAGCATCCTCTTCAATTTTCCACCCCAAAAAGAAAAATGTTTGTCTAACATATATTTTAATGCTATTTTAACGTATGACAGGGTATGTCCAACCTAAAGTTAAGTTGGACAGAACACAGCCTATCCTTAGCAGAGAAGACACTCTAGGGTCCCATGTATCTCTAAATCCTATAATCCAAAAAGGATCCTCGAACCATTTCTAAATTCATGAATTAGACCTTTAATTTTTATTCATATTATGAAGGGTAATTTTTTATTATTCCCTTAAGAAAATATGACTAGATGACATGAATAGTAAGTGAAAATATTGAATTATGATAAAAAGAATGTAGTGTTCAGTTTGAATATATTTGTGAGGTTCAAACCAATAATGTTCACTGAATGCCACTGACAATAAAGAAGGAAATCTTTGCTTCAGATTAGCAAAAAATTAGAATTGACTACAGAAGTATAAAAAAGACCTTAATTAATGAATTCCTAACTGATTCCCGATTGAAGATGTTAGATCAAAAATTTAGTTGTGTCATAGATGTAATATGTAGCTATCTAAGTAATTCTACCTTTAGATTAAATTCCACAAAAGCAGAAACTGGCCCACTGTTTCCCTGCAGTATACACCAAGTACAGTGCTCAGCACACACTGTGCACTCAATAATTATTGCATTAAACAGTCACCATACATCTAACAGGAAGTGTTTCCTGTATAATTTTATAAGTAATTTAAAAGATAATGTAAAAAAGCTATAAATACAAACATTCCTAGACATATAATTATCTAAAATTTATACCTTTAAAGTAACAATAAAGAACTAGTTTAGATAGCATCATCATCTTTACAATCATACTCTAATATTCTACTGTTGTTATTGTCCCCAAAGATGCATCTCTACAACCAGAAATGCCCTGAGGAAGTCCACTAGACATGCTGGAGGCCTTCCTCAAATTCTCTTGGCTATTTGAGGGTTCCAATGGAGCATAAGAGGCTGTCCCTCAGACACTTCTTGCTCTTGTGATTTGAGTATCTCACCTTTTTTTTTTTTGGTCATACCCTGTCATACCTTTTTTCATTAATTCATTAATATTTCTTGCCCTTGTGATTTGAGTATCTCAACTCTCATACATCTCTGTAATAACATCTCATGCCATTTCTTTTTCAAAATTCATGGCTAAAAGTATACTGTAACCTACTCATATCTACCTGCCTGCCCTTCACTGTCCTTTGGGTGATGCATAACTTTAATTCTGAGATTAAACACAAGAATGCTGTTACAAAACAGGCTTCTTTCAGAAAAAAATTTATGATTATTTAAATTAATGCACAATTTTCCAAAAGCAATTCAACCTATTCTCCTACCATTCAATTCTGGTCCCAGCTTATTACTCATTTGCAAACTCAGTGTAGGACATGGCACTCATGGACCAACTTTATGGGTTGTCCATCCAACTGCATAACATAGGATAGACAACAGGTATTCTGCACCTCCTTGAGTTTTTCTTGGGTGGATAGTTCCATCAAACTCTTTTGAATGATTATCACTCTCATTCACAAACTCTATATTACTAAGGAATTTAGCATAGTTATCTGATAACAAGAATACCAGGAGAACTTTTGCATCTCTAGGGGATCCCTCCATGATTTCTCTGCTGGGCATCCTCCATGACAGTGGCAAATACCTTTTGCGTACATATGTCTTCCTATTTTATGTGTTACTTGATGTTAATAATCAGAGGGCTGAACAGAATCATCTCTGTTGACAACCCTTTCAAGGAATTTTGGTATAATTTAAACATAAGCATAGAAGGGAACTTGGGGAAATAAACTATTTAAGAGGTCCTCTACTGGATCAAAAGCTTTTAATTAGTCAACAACAAGCAAAATGGGATCATGCGTCCTCTAGACCTTTTAGCTGAATCATGTGACTGTAGAATTATGGTCTGTTGTAGAATATCACAGAATCAGAGGATTCTAGGGCTAAAATGGACCTCAGAGGCCATCTATTACAATCTGTACTACAACACACCTGACAAATGAACTTCCAGTGTCTGCCTGAAGGTCTCTAATGAGGGAGAACACACTAATTCCTGAGGCAACCAATGTCACTTTTTGGATATCTCTAATTATTAGGTAATTTTTCCTGACACCAATCCTAAATTTATCTCTTTCAAATTTCCATTCACTACTTCTGGTTTTGTCTTCTGTGGCTAAACAGAATGAATCTAATCCCTCTTCCACATGACAGTCCTTCAAGTACTTGAAGATTGCTACCATATCCCCAAGGATCTTCTCTTTTCCAAAGCTAAACATTCCCAGAGTTCCTTCAGCCAATGCTCAAAAATTTGCATGTCCACTTTTCATATCTCCTTCAAAGATGTCCTTGATGTGAATATAAATTATTCTCATAAAAACTTTGTAGATATAGGAAAGTAGACAAATGGGCTGGTAGTTACTGGTCACCATTTTAAAATTAAGGACTATCTTTTTTTTCAAATCTTTGTTCTCTCCCAAGATATTTTAAGAATCAATCCCTCAGTGTCCTCAAAATTTTGTCACCTCCAGCACAGACTAATTCTATGTATTTCTATGATTGAACCAGCTCTTCTTCCTGGCTTTGTTTTCTCCAACGCCATTTCTACTCATTCAGATGGCACACTAGGGACTAAGATGTTAAAGAACACAAATGTGATGGCTCTACTATCATTAATGTGGAAAAAAGTCTATTATAAAAATTTTTACAGATCTTTTCCCTTTTTTTGCCTGTTAGTTGCCTTTCCTTCTAGTTTTATTCTTTAATGACTTCAGATTATTGTGTCTCATTGGGTCTTTTGCCATGCTGTCTGAAAATCTGTTCTACCCTCTACTGTTTGTCAATGTTTTATGAGATGATATCCTTTCATAATCTTCCACTAGTCTCCTCTCTAAGAGCAACATATAAGTTTATATTCTAAATTAACATTTCCCTTAGCTGGCAAGGCTCTTTGGCAAGATCAACTCTTTTGGCTTAAGTGATTTTCACACTTTTATGGCATCCTTGTCGTGGTAAATTATTTACATCATAATTAAATTGACTAAACTTTATGACAAATGGTAACAGTCTTGAACAACTTTGTTCTTTTTATCCACTTTCAATTTTTCAGCATTGATAGTTTATTTAAATAGGTCAAGCTGAAGCTGCCATAATTGAATGCCACACCCTCTTCTCATTTTCAATCATTCTTTTAGTTTGAAAGTGATTTTATTTTTGCTCTAATGCATTAGTGGCCTGACTGCACAGACAACTGAATAAGAAATGAGTCCCATATTAGTAATTAATCTGTTAAAATATAATCAATTTCATCTTTAAAAAATGATGTTATTAGATGATTTCCATGTCGAGTACTTCCTGACTTCCTTCTCAAAGAAAGTATCCATGATAGATGAGCCTTAGACTTCTATTTAGTTCACAAGTCTTTGGCCTTTCTTATTTTTTCACTCTTAAATAATTTTTTCCAACAATTTTTGGACATCTCCTATTCCCACTTTTGCACTAAGTTACTGAACATTTGACTATACGCTGATTTAATCTGAAGCAGTTTTAATCTAAATCTTCACAGAATTTCTCTACTCTCTAATCCTCTGCAACAGATGTTGAAACATAAACTGCAACTATTTTCACAGCAGATATGCTTATCATGTGCACTGCAATGTAGAGTGAACAAACGTACCATAAAATTATGTTTCTTATTGCCCTTGGATACATGATAAAACAAAGTTCAGGAATTCTCTGTGATTTGTCTTTCAGAGGATAACCCATGAGTCATCTTTCCATTTCCCTATAACTTCATTCTCTCTTCTGATTTGGTTTATATCAAGAATGCCAAGAGTGATAGGATTCATTTCCTCTAGCAGAATGTTCTCTCTAGGGTCACTGAACAAAGATCTCACATTTAGATTATCAATAGATTATTTTAACATTTGCAGATAGTCTAAAGCCTATGATTCTTAGCACTTTCTTTTCTCTTTAACTTCAATTCTATCACTGTACCCATGGAATTGGAAGACCACACAGGACTGAGGGACATTGTTCATTTTTGTTTATTTCATGGATTCAAAGAATTTATCACCAAGTGGCCAGTCTGCTGGAGAGGAGCCTTTCCATATTCAGCTGGGTTTGCCCTCTGAAAACAGATATATCTTATTGCTGAGACAGTACTCAAAGCCTTTCTAGTAACAGAGAACCTATCAAAACTTGTGTTCTTGATTCAAACATTCTGGAGAGCAATTTGGAACTATGATCAAAGGGCTATAAAACTGTGCATACCCTTTGCCCAGCAATACGACTTCTAGGGCTGTATCCCAAAGAGATCATAAAAAATGGGAAAAGGACTCACATGTACAAAAATGTATATAGCAGCTCTTTGTGTGGTGGTGAAGAATTAGAAATTGAGGGGATGCTCATCAATTGGGGAATGACTGAACAAGTTGTGGTATATGAATGCAAGGGAATACTGTTGTTTCATAAGAAATGATGAGCAAATGGACATCAGAAAAACCTGGAAAGACCTACATGAACTAATGCTGAGTGAAGTGAGCAGAACCAGGAGAACATTGTACACAATAATAGGAACACTGTGTGATGACTAACTTTGATAGACTTACCTCTTCTTAGCAATGCAAGGATCTAAAACAACTCCAAAAGACTCCTGATGGAAAATACTATCCACACCCAGAAAAAGAACCATGGAGTCTGAATGCAGATCAGAACATACTATTTGCACTCTCTTTTTTGTTTGTTCTTTCTCATGGTTCCTCCCATTGGCTCTAATTTTTCTTTACAACACGACTAATGTGAAAATATGTTTAATACAAATGTATATGTAGAGCCTATATCATATTGCACACTGTCTTGGGGTAGGGGGAGGAGTGGGAAGGGGAGAAAATTTGAAACTCAAAATCTTATGGAAATGAATATTGAAAACTAAAAAAAATAAATTATTATTAAAAACATGTTCTGCTAGCATAGTCTTCCATAATTAAGTGACACCTCAATTCTACAACAAGGTATCAGAAACTTTTGTCAGTTTCCATACATAAAAACAGAGAATAAAGTAGTCCCCATGTAGGATACACATAATGCACTAAGGAAACAACTTTAAATTCCATAAGATTTTAAAGCTGACAGACGTTAGAAGCAATTTTAGAGACTGTTTAACTTACTTTATCATAGGTTCATAGATTTCAAATAGGATAAGAACTAAGACTTCATCAAGTCCAACCATCTCCTTTTACAGATGAGTAAACTGAGACATCAAAAGGTAAGTGACTTACCCAGGAACAAAAAGCTAATAAAAGTCTGAGTCAGGAATTCAAACTCAAAATCCAGTGTCCTAGTTCGCTATATCATGTTGCTCCATTTTACAAGGCTCAGAGAGAAATGATTTGCTGAAATTTCCTGGATATAAGACAGTGCGCTTACATAACATATATTCATATGGTACTTTAAAGAGTACACAGTACATTCCTCAATGCACCTCTGTAGATGGTACAAGTATTTTTAGCACCATTTTATAGAAAAAGAAACTATAATAGCAAAGCTAGAATTGTAATCTGAGTCCTCTAATTTGACAGTTTCCTACACAAGTAGATAAGAAAAATGCTACAGGTATAAATTTAAGTAAGGATTTGACAAAATCTGTCAGGCTATTCTTATGGACAAGACAGAGATACAGATTAGACTAAGAAAGTAACTGTTAGGCATATCTGGAACTGGTTGAATGGTGGAGCCCAATAGAGTGTTCAGTAGTAGTTTGATATCAACTTGGAAGGTGTCCAGAGGAACATGCAAGTATTGTACCCAAAGTCAGTAATACATGTACAAAAATATTTATAGCAGCTCTTTTTGTGGTAGCAAAGAATTGGAAATTGAGGGGATGCCCATCAATTGGGGAATGGCTGAACAAGTTGTGGTATATGAATATAATGGAATACTGTTGTTCCATAAGAAATGATGAGCAGGCAGACTTCAGAAAAACTTGGAAAGACTTACATGAACTGATACTGAGGATACTGAGTGAAGTAAACAGAACTAGAACATTGTACACAGTAACAGCAATATTGTATGATAACCAACTTTGACAGACTTAGCTCTTCTGAGCAATGCAACGATCTAAGACAATTCCATGGAAAACGCTATCCATATCCAGAGAAAGAACTATGGAATCTGAATGCAGATCAATGCATACTATTTTCTCTCTTTTTTTCTTTGTTTTTTTTTCTCATTTTTTTCCCTTTGGTTCTGATTCTTCTTTACAACATGACTAATGTGAAAATATGTTTAATATGATTATACATGTATAGCCTCTATCAGATTACATGCCATCTTGGGGAGGGGAAAGGACAGAGAGGGGGGAAAATTTAGGACTCAAAATCTTATAAAAGTGTATGCTGAAAACTAAAAATTAATTAGTTAATTAAAAAATAAACAAAGTCAATGATAACTGAATATGGAATAACCCAAAGTCAGGGATAAGTAATATGTTGAATGACAAAGTCAGGATCCAAATTGAATTTCTTTTGACTTGCGAGTATATTGGGCCAGACCTAATAAGAAGAAATTTAACTTAACTGGAGTGTAAGTAAAGTCTTATACTTGGGTTTTTTTTGTTTTTTTTTTTAAATCAACAAGAGATAATTTTAGGCTTAATGTCAAGGAAAACTTCCTGACAATTTAAGTTAACCTATATGAAACAGACTGCTATGGATGGCAGTGAGTTCTCACTCATTGGGCATGTTGTAGAGGGACTATCTGTTCAGGAATGGGTTGAATGAGAGAGCCTCTGAGGGTCCCTCTGGGTTGTGAGATTCTGCACACTTTCCACTATACCAATTAGACACTACAGATAACCACGAGCATAAAAAATCACACAAATGGTAAGTGTTGAGACCAGGATTCAAACCCAGGTCTCCTGACTCCAAGACTTACATCCTTTCTGCCTTACCATGATGTCTACATTATAGCATACACCACATGGCAGTTGTTTCCCTTTATTGACAGACACAAGTGACACTGTGAACCCAAGGCAGAGCTAGGAATTCTATTCATGGCCTTCAGATATCTTCTACTTGAAAGAGTTGTACTACAGAGCCACAAAACTCATATCACCCTGGCCTATCTGCAGCTGAAGAATAAAAACTTCTATCTGCTCATCTAGCAACTATGCAAAGGCATGAAATTATTTAATAAACAACAATTATTAATTCAAACCAATCGCTACAACTTGAGCAACCTGAGCACACATGTTGAGTACACAGCCAGGTAAGAACCTGTGCTTTCTCACTCTAGAAAGAATGAGCTATCATTCTGGCAACTCTTTCCATTACATGACACTATTATGTATCGTGGTTATCAATTTTGTTTTTTGCTCATAGGGACATAGGAGCATTCTTATAAATAAACAAAGTTCCTGCCCATAGAAGCATAGAGACTAACTGGTTGGCTAAGGCAAAAATGGGATCAATTAAAAATAGAGAATCATAAAATTGTAAGAGGCTGTTGAAGAAAAATTTGACTTAAAAATTTTGCTGACAGATTTGAAACCATTTGTTAATTTGGGAAGATGACCCTTTAAATAGATGCGTATCTCTTTCAAATTTTGATCTCATTCACATTCACTACCACTAGAAAACTTTACTAGCAGGCATGTGGTGGTATGATTCATTTTTATTTTTATTTCTATTTTTTTTTTTGCTTTTTGGTGAGGCAATCGGGGTTAAGTGACTTACCCAGGGTCACACAGCTAGTAAGTATTAAGTATCTGAGGCTGGATTTGAACTCTGGTCCTCCTGACTCCAAGGCCAGTGCTCTATCCACTGCGCCACCTAGCTGCCCCACCAATTCATTTTTAAAAAATAGTTCTGATTAGGAAATGTTCTGGGGGGCAGAACCAAGATGACAGAGTAAAAGCAGTGACTTACTTAAGCTCTCCCCCAAACCCCTCCAAACACCTATAAAAAATGGCTCTAAACAAATTCTAAAGCAGAAGAACCTACAAAAAGACACAGTGAAACAAATTTCCAGCCCAAGACAGCCTGAATGGTTGATTGGAAGGGTATATCGCGCCAGGCTGGGAGAGGAGCGCAATTTGGCGTGGGCGCGGAGGCCGCTGCAAACCTGGAGCAGGCCTCAGAGGGCTGAATCATGGGCAGCTGTGGCAGTTTCCAGACTTCTCAACCCACCAACGCCAAAGACAACTTAGAAGGTCAGTGGGAAAAGTCTGTGACTGTGGTGAGAGAAGGAGCTAGGTCTCAGCCCCAAGTCCTGAGCATGCCCTTAGGGCAGTGGCTGCTTCCTGAGCTTCTGGCCCACAGACAGAGGGAGAATCTAGTGGCTGATCAGAGGGGGATTGCAGGGATCTCTCTGCTCGTGCAGGATTCTCTTGCTTTGCCCATGCTTGGATCTGGGTCACAGTTCTGGGTGGCAGTCCTGGGGCAAGGAGGAGCGTTGGTGTGGTGGAGCTTGTAGTGGCTGTGGAGAGAGAATCCTCCTCACAGTTCCAAGACAGAAAAGAGTGCTTGTGGTCACTCATAGACCAGAGCACAGGCCAGGAAAGGAGTAAACACCTCGCCCTTGATCATAACACCTTGGAAGAACTGAAAATTTACAGGTCCCTAGAAGTATTTCTGAACACAGCTGCAAAAAACCCCTGAAGCTTGGGACAGTACATTCTCCACACTGGAAACAGACCCCTACCTTAACAAAGAGTTTATAACTCAAGTAATTGGCTGGGATCATGAGCAAGCAGCGCAAAAAGAGTCAGACTATATTATCTTACTTTGGTGACAAAGAAGATCAAAACATACAACCAGAAGAAGACAATGAAGCCAAAGCTCCTACATCCAAAGCCTCCAAGAAAAATATGAATTGGTCCCAGGCCATGGAAGAGCTCAAAAAGGATTTTGAGAAGCAAGTAAGAGAAGCAGAGGAAAAACTGAGAGTAATGCTAAAGGAGACACAAAAAAATACTAAAGAAGGTAACACCTTAAAAAATAGCCTAACCCAAATGGCAAAAGAGGTCCAAAAAGCCAATGAAGAAAAGAATGCCCTAAAAAGCAAAATTGGCCAAATGGAAAAGGAAGTCCAAAAGCTTACTGAAGAAAATACTTCCTTAAAAATTAGAATGGAGCAATTGGAAGCTATTGACAATTTGAGAAATCAAGGCACTGTAAAACTAATCCAAAAGAATGAAAAAATAGAAGAGAATGTGATCTCATTGGAAAAACAACTGACCTAGAAAATAGATCCAGGAGAGAGAACTTAAAAATTATTGGACTATCTGAAAGCCATGATCAAAAAAAGAGCCTAGACGTCATCTTTCAAGAAATTATCAAGGAAAACTGCCCTGATATTTTAGAACCAGAGGGCAAAAGAGAAATGGAAAGAATCCACTGATCACCTCCTGAAAGAGATCCCCAAAGGAAAACTCCTAGGAATATTGTAGCCAAATTCCAGAATTGCCAAGTCAAGGAGAAGATATTGCAGACAGCCAGAAAGAAACAATTCAAGTACTGTGGAAACACAATCAGTATAACACAAGATTTAGCACCTTCTTCATTAAGGGTCTGGAGGGCATGGAGTATGATATTCCGGAGGGCAAAGGAATTAGGATTGCAACCAAGAATCACCTACCCAGCAAAACTGAGTATAATCCTTTAGAGTAAAAAATGATCATTCAATGAAATAGGGGACTTTCAAGCATTCCTGAGGGAAAGACCAGAGCTGAATATAAAATTTGACCTTCAAATACAAGACTCAAGTGAAACATGGAAGAGGTAAACAGGAAAGAGAAATTGTAAGAGACTTATTAAGGTTGAACTGTTTACACTCCTGCAGGGAAGGATGATATCTGTAACTCATGAGTCCTTTGTCAGTATTAGGGTAATGGGAGGGAAAAATTATATGTTTGTATAGATAGATAGAGGACACAGGGTGAGTTGAAGATGAAGGGATATCTGGAAAATAAAATTAAGGGGTGAGAGAAGATTATATGGGGAGAAGGAGAAAGGGAGAAGTGGAATGAGGTAAAATATCTCACATGAAACAGACAAGAAAAGGCTTTTACAGTGGAGGAGAAATGGGGGAAGGTGAGAGGGAATGAGTGAATCTTATTCTCATAGGATTTGGCTTAAGGAGGGAATAACATACACAATGGGGTATGGAAATCTATCTTACCCTATGGGAAAATAAGGGGGGAAGGGGACAAGAGAGCAGGGGGTTGATAGAGGGGAGGGCAGATTGGGGGAGGGGATAATTAAAAGCAAACACTTCTGAGGAGGGACAGGGTCAAAAGAGAGAGTAGAATAAATGGGGGGTAGGATAGGATGAAGGGGAATATACTTAGTTTTTTACAACAGGACTACTGTGGAAGTGTTTTACATGACTACACATCTATAACCTGTATCGAGATGCTTGCCTTTTCAATGAGGGTGGGTAGGGAGGGAGGAAGGGAGAAAATTTGTAACCCAAAGTTTTAAAAACACTTGTTAAAAAATAAAAAAAAAATAAGAGCAGGACCAGGACCTCCACCTCCTAATGCCTAGTTCTGAACTGGCCTGGCCTCTTGGTCTCTCTGATGGCAAAGCAAACATATCACAACTGTGGAGCTCTAGAGAGCTCAGGGAGTGTACCCCTCGCTCTACCATGTGAGCCAATGGAAATATTTCAGCTTCAGTCAGTGAGGAGCCGGCAGAGAACTTGGGTTTAATGGTTTGTGTCCTGCAACACATAGAAAACAGAGCTGAGAATTCAATTCCTGCACCCTTGTGTAGATCTGCATGTCCATAGAGCCAGATTACAGAGAGCAGTGTCCGTGAACCTCATAGCTCGGATCTTAGAAGGCAGGAGAGCCCTTCTTGAGTTGCTTCTGTGTCTTTCCTTTCTGAAAGTGGGAGCAGCACCCCTAAATGCTACTTCTTCCATGAAACCTTCCCTGGTTCCCCAAAATCAGTAATATCCTTCCCCCCCACCTCATATACTTCTTTATTTTTATTTCTTTTTTTTTTTGGCTAGGCAATGGGGTTGGGTGACTTACCCAGGGTCACACAGCTAGTAAGTGTTATGTGTCTGTGGCCGGATTTGAACTCAGGTCCTCCTGAGTCCAAGGCTGGTGCTCTATCCACTGCACCACCTAGCTTCCCCTCCATATACTTCTTTAATGGACTTGTCCCATATTGTTGCCTTATCATTTGTTGCTGTGCAGTTGTTTCAGTCATGCCCAACTCTTTATGACCCAGTTTGGAGTTTTCCTGGCAAAGATACTGGAGTGGTTTGCCATTTCCTTCTCCAGCTGATTTTTGTTCAGTTGTGTCTGATTCTTCGTGACCCCATGTACCATACCACACCAGTACTGCAAAGTATTTTTTCTTGGCAAAGATACTGGAATGGTTTCTCATTTTCTTTTACAGCTCATTTTACAGATGAGGAAACTGAGGCAAATGGGGTTAAGTGATTTGGCCAGAGTCATACAGCTAGTAAAATGTGTAAGGCCAGATTTGAACTCAGGAAGATGAGTCTTCCTGACTAAAGGCCCAGCGTTCTATCCACTGTACCACCTAGCTGCCCTTATCTTCTGTCATAGTTATCTGTATATTTGTGACTTATCCATATACTAGTCTTTGAATTCCATTGAACTATATACCATGTCTTAACTAAACTTTGTGCACAGTGATATGTACCTAGTAGGTCCTTAATAAATATCTGTTATAGTAAAAAAAAATATGTATATTATATATATTTTGCAAATATAAATTTAATAAAAACAAATATATGTATAATAGTTTGGGGGGAGAGAGAGAGAACTTAGCAAGTGAAGGAAAGGCTTCTTTTGGAGGACAGTGCTGAAGCTATATCTTAAAGGAAAAAAAGGTGCTCTCTCTAAGGCAGCACTTCTTAAACTGTGGGTCATGACCCCTTATAGGGTCAAGTAACTGAATGTGGGGGTCGGGAAAAATTTGGCAACAGTCACAGGTTTCTGAACACGCAACAACCAAAAATTAATTCAAAGTCAAATGCATAATGAATCCGAGGTGTTTCTGGCAGCACAGGCCTGCGTTTCATTGCGTGATTTCACTGCAGCACCAAGGCAGAACACACAACATGCACGCTTTGCATTGCACATGCCGTCATGCCACACAACGCCAATGAACACTGCTCTAAACACCTCCACTCAGATTTAAGCCTATTGTATGTTATGAATTGCAGTGTTTTTACTATATATACAAAATTGTTAAATTAAATTTTGGTTGGGATTAGGACAGAATTTCCAACAATTTCTGAATTGGCCCCAAACATACTTCTGCCATTTTGTAGTATGTATTTATATGAAGTGCATTCTCGGCATTGACAATTATAAAATCAAAATATTGATCAACTCTGAAAAATGTTGAAGATGCTTTATGTCTTATAGTATCAAATATTCAGCCAAGATTTAATTCTTTATGTAAAAATAAATAAGCAATCCATCTCATTAGTATGCATATTGGCTTTCCTCTTTAATAAATGGTAAAATTATGTGTATATATATATGTATATATATATACCAAAGAATTATTTTGAAATAAATTTCTTTATGATTTATTATCAGTAAATGTTTGATTTGTATACCTCTTTTGTATACTCATATAACAGGGTTGTGTAAAAATTTCTTGAGTGAAAAAGGGTCGTGAGTGGAACACGTTTAAGCAGCCCTGCTCAAAGGAATGTATTGCTAGTCAAAATCTGATTTCTGCCAGACTGATTTCCACTTTTCCTAACACTTTCTGTTTAATTTTTATTGGTCAGTCGTTTTTTAGTCTTGATTCTTCATGACCCTGTTTGGGGGTTTTCTTGGCAGAGATACTGGAATGATTTACCATTTCCTTCTCTAGCCCATTTTATATAGGTAAGGAACCTAGGGAAATAGAGTTAGGTGACTTGCCCAGGGTCATGCAGCTAGTAAGTGTCTGAGGCCAGCAAGAAGGTGAGTCTTCCTGATTTCTAGCCCAGTGCTCTATATCCACTGTGTCACCTAGCTGCCCTGTTTTTATTGAATAATGAGTCTTTACCCTTGTAGCTGAAGTCCAGTTACTTCTGGACCTGTGCTCCTAATCTGGTCCATTAATCAACTTTTCAGGTTGTTGTTGTTTTTTCCATAATATTATCATGTAATTTTTGATGATTATTTCTTTGTAGGCTGTATTGTGGTCTGATACTTCTAGGCCCCCTTTCTTTTCTGTATTTTTTAAATTATTTTCCTTGAAATTCTTGAACATTTGTTCCTCCAGATTAGTTTTGCCATTATTGTTATTGTTATTTTTAATATTGTTAAGTAATCCTTTGATAGTTTGGTATGCCAATGAATCTGTAAATTACTTTAGATAATATTGCCATTTTTTATTATATTGGCATGGCCTAATCATAAATAATATCTTTACAATTACTTACATGTCTTAATTTCTGTAGAGAAAATTTTATATTATGTAAGCATAATTACTGTATGTTTTTTGTAAGTGTAATATTTTGTAATTATTTTGAAATGAATTTCTTTTTCTGTCTTTTGCATCATGGTTCTTTTTGTATTTTACATCGTTTTACTTTATTGAAGTTACCACTGTGTAGTGGATAGAGAGCCATTTTTGATACTAGGAAGACTTGGGTTCAAGTTCTGCTTCTCATAGATACTGACTGTGTGACCCTGGTGAAGATGCTTAACCTTTCAGTGACCTAGACAAATCTCTAAGAGTCTTAGTTGCAGAGAAAGTGCTAATCTGTATTGATAGAGGGAATTTCCTCATCCAAGATTCCCTACACAAAGAAATCAAAGATCCAGTCTCTATGTAGTTTCAGTCCCTATTAATTAACACAATTCTTGAAGACCATATATAAACGTATAGAGAGTAGAGGGATTATACCTACCTACAGTGATGAAATCACAGGCTCTGAAGTGTTGAAGGTTTGTTTTCTTAATACTTGAATTCTAAAAAAATGTCATGAACCATGTTGCAGGCAATATGAGCTTTCTTTTGGTTGTAAATGACATAATCAATGCTGTCTGGTATAAAAAGATTATTGAATTATTATCATAGGATCTAGAAATCTTCAAGTCCAATTTCTTTACTTAAAGGATGAGAAAACTGAAGCTCAGTTAGATTGAGGGAATTGCCCAAGGTGGCACAGGCAGTAAATAGAATAACCAGAATTTAAACCAAGTTCCTTTGTCTCCAAATCCGGTGTTCTTGCCCATACACCAGAAACCGGCATTTGGTATATTTGGTTGGTGCTGTCATATCTTCCATGCCACACTCAGTGAGAGCTTATGTAAGAAGATTGCAGTAAGGAAATACTCCTCCCCCACAAAAAAATATAGCTTTCGGCCTGAGAGCTATTTTGGTGCCATTCCTTCTACTCCTTCCATTTTCCATTTTGTCACCCCATTGTGTGGGAAGAGTTGGAAATGCCTTTCTGTTATTCTGCTCTGGTATCTAGTATTATGGCATAACCTATTTTTAAAATAAAACAAATTTTTATTGATGTATTTTTAATTTCACCATAGTTACCCCTGTATCCTTCTCCTTCCCAGAGAGCTATCCCATATAAAAATTAATATTTTTAAAGATAAAAGAAGAAAAAAAAGAGGAAAACGAGCATAACTGATCAATGTGTTGAAAAAGTCTGAAAATATATGCAAGGGGCAATGTTTGTGGACTTATAGTACCTTACAAGATATTTTTTAAAAATTCGAGTATTAAGAAAACAAACCTTCAACACTTCAGGGCCCGTGATTTCGTCACTGTAGGTAGGTATAGTCCCTCTACTCCCCTGAACTCTCTCTATACGTTTATATATGGTCTTCAAGAACTGGATTAATTAATAGGAACTGAAACTGGATAGAGACTGAATCTGTGATTTCTTTGTGTAGGGAAATCCTGGATGAGGAATCCCTCTATCAATACAGGTTAGCACTTTCTCTGCAACTAAGAGTCTTAGAGATTTGTCTAGGTCACTGAAAGGTTAAACATCTTCACCAGGGTCACACAGTCAGTATCTATGAGAAGGAGGACTTGAACCCAAGTCTTCCTGGCTTCAAAAATAGCTCTCTATCCACTACACTGTGCTAATTTCAGTAAAGTAAAAGTATGTAAAATACAAAAAGAATCATGATGCAAAAGACAGAAAAAAGAAATTCATTTAAAAATAATTACAAAATGTAGTATACTTACAGAAAAATACAGTAATTATGCTTACATAATATAAAATTTTCTCTACAGAAATTGAAACATATAAGTAATTGTAAAGATATTATTTATTTATGATTAGGCCATGCCAATATTATAAAAATGGCAACATTATCTAAAGTAATTTACAGATTACAGCAGATGGGCTGGAGTAGGAGTGTCTTATCTCTTTTCTTTTGAGCTATACTCATTCTTTATAATTTTGAATATAAAAGTGAATTAAACATTTACTTTTGATTTTCTGGTTGTTCTTTCCATTTATATTGTTGTAATCACTGTGTATATTGTTTTCTTGGTTCTGCATATTTTACTCTGCATCAATTCATGTTAATCTTTCTGTGCTTCTCAGTATTCATTACATTTATCATTTCCTATGGCACAGGCATGTATGAGGACTTTCTTCTTATCAGTGGCCTCCTTGTTATATAATCTCCAATGGAATCTCTGAGTCAAAAGATATGGGCAGTTCAGTCATTTTTTTTTTTTAACAATTCTACATTGTTTTCCAAAATGGTTGTACTGATTTCACAATTCCACCAACAATTTACTATTGTTCCTATTTTCCCACAATCCCTCCAATATTGACTATTCTCATATTTTATCATCCTTTTGGCATAACTTTTTCACAAAATTAGGAGACCCATTAAAGATTCTTAGGGAAATATAATGTCTCTTGTTCTCATAAAACGGGCATCATAAGATCACCTGTGCTTATTTGTCTGGTATTCTGAATTAGAAAAGTGCTATTTTGATAGTAGTTGTTAATCTAGGACCATTGATGGCAAGATGGATTATGGGATAAGGAATTTTGTTGCTTCCTGCTTTATTCTTTTGGGATAAAAAAGGTCTTTAGGGTGGTTTAGGGTGGAAGAGTGAGGGGAGAAAAGGGACACTGTTTAATAAGGTATCTTTGAGAAATGCTATTTAAAGGATCTTCAGAAGTGTGGAGGAGTACAGAAGTATATTGCATGCTGTTATCTTTTGCAGCTCCAAATCTATATATTAGATTGAGACTCCTATTTGCCAGTCTAGAGGCACTTTGCAGAATTACAAAGTGTGTGTGCAGAGGGATGGATCACTTTCTTTCAGTTGCCAACAAAAGGCAGCATCCTTTATCGTAGTGCCTAACGCAACACTTGACAGTTCAGAGACAAACTGGGAGTTTGGTAGAATGGAATACAGTACCTTATTTAATTAGTTGCAGAATGAAAGATGGGGAGGCAGACATGTTTAGTGTCTTCCTAGACTGCTGGGAGATAAGTGCTGAGCTCTTTTCTCCTAGTTTTGATCCTGTATTAATTTTAAGATTTCTTTAATTGGCTTAAAACCAATCAGCACAGGGTGGATTTTCTTTAGTAGCAGAATAATCTAAATGAGCTTAGTATATCCTCCAGTTGACTTCCCAGTTGTGTCAGTGATTTTTGCCGACCACAGGAAAATGTATAACAAATGTGAGATGAGAGTACCTTGTCAGACAGGGAGAACTTTATGTGGGTAGCCTGAGACAGGAGCAGGAGAGACCCAGTGCACTAACAGGCCTGCTCACATGATCTGCCCACCGTGCTGACAGTTCTTTTCTTTGTTCTCCTTGCCGACCCACTTTCTGCCAGTGATTTGTGACACATTTTGTGGTAGATCAAATGAGTCCCTGACACCTGATTGCCTAGTGGTGCTTGTTTACAGTTGCTTTCCAAGGACTCCTAGACTAGTTGGAAGGCTTAATATGCTGCAATTAAATTTGCATCTGCTTTGTGATGGGAACATAAGGAGTTTGTCCCTACTAGTGAATCTCATCCTGTAACTCCTGCTGTCATTGACCATATAGCACCTAAAGAAGGTGATGTGTGGACAGGTAAACTAATATATTAGTTTTTTCTGCTGCCTGTTATTTAGTGCTTATTTAGTATTTATTAAGTAAGTTGACTCCTGATTTCCCTGCCTTCCTTTTGTTTGACCAGGTTTCTACTAGGAAAAATAAAGTCTTAATATAAGTACTGTAGCTTGAAGGAAACTTGAGGGAAAAAGGGAAAGCAAACACCAATCAATCTGCATTGGTTCAACAGCTTTGGAGTGTGCCTTTCTCACAAATGCTAATGAATAATTAAGTATAACCAAACACAATCTGCTGGTGGTATACAATGTTATTCACACTCACTAATAAATAATTCCCTTTGGCTTTTCTAAGAACTGACTTCTGAGACTCAGAGATAGGCTATTTGTCAGTGTCCTTGGGGCATTATGAGCCAAAGCTCAACTTGGCTGCGTACTTTAGAATTGCACTCCTCCTAAGTTCTGATTCCATTTGGAACGATGACTTTTTATCTGTCCCAGCTCTTCCCTTCCAGAATACCCGAGCAAGGAAGTAAGCCCTGTTCTAAAATTCTGAACCAATCAAAATTCTTTATCTTATATGTGATGCCTAATACTAATTCATAAGCATGGTGGAATGAAAGGGAGGGTGCTGGAAGTGCGTGTAAAAAAGAGTAGTTTCTGTTATTTTAGCATGTAGACTGATAGAATATTAGAAATAAAAAGGAACTTAGGAATCATTGTTCCTTGACTATTATACATATGTATGTATATATATGTGTGTGAATTGGCTGGTAAACAATTCAGTGTGCAATTATTGATGATTTTGTAGAGAATCTAAATTAATTAGGGAAAATGTAAAATTTTATTAATCTTAGTGATGTTCCTCTAGTCTCTGCTTATACCATAAGCCCTATAGCTTTCCTTCCATATAATTTTTGAGATTGCAGGGTTGCTTATGCAAAATAATTATGTTTTGATACATAGGGATTTATGCTCTGTACATATGTCCTATTATTACATATTCATGGAGGCCTATTTATTTTTCTCTGGTGTAGATGATGAGGATGATGATAATGATAATGATGAAACAAACTATACTGGAATGCACTCATCATCACAAACAAAACTATTGTTCACAATTACCTGGACATAACATTGACCTATGAAATTTTAAGAACAATGTTTTTAATAGACATCTCTGTACCACATAGTTATAATCTCCAAATTGTGTGAAAAGACAAGCTCATAAAATATAGAGATAGATCAGAAGATTTTGAAATCATTTGGAAAAAGGATCATTTCTGTATTCTCTGCCTCTGGAGCAATCCCTAAAATTCTTTATCCAGTTAAAAACAAAACAAAACAAAACAAAAAAAGTTTTTTTATTCCATCTACATGACAGTTTTCCAGACATTAAATAACAGTAGTAAAATAGCATCTTGACCTAGAACCATTCTGTATCTGAACTTCTTTCTTTCATGACTACAAATTTCTCCCAGCAATAAGCTCTGTTAATGCCGATATTCTAATGATGATGTTGTATGACTGTGAGTGATGGAATGCTATAGTCTGTGAAGAATTAAAACTGCGTACCACTCAGAGGGCAGTGGAGAGGTGAAGGAAGGATGTGAGAAGGCTGCAATATATAACATAAGGAATCATGAAGAACTAGAGTAAGGATGCCATCAAAGAAATCTATACATGAAAAGGATGATAGACTGGTCACTTGCCAAAATGAGGGATAGCTGTTGAGCAGTTTGTGTGCTCTATTGGCATCCTTGCAGTATAGAAGAAGTATTCAAAAGGTCCTCTTCTCCTATTCCTGTCCTCCAACCCCAGCATGTAGCAGAGAACTTAGGGGAGAACAGGGACAGGAATTACAAAGGAGTCACATTTTTCCTCCTCTGTCAAAACACACTCTATATTTTGTGGGCTTTATTTAAGTAAAATTTTTTTAATTAATTTATTTTTAGTTTTCAACATTCACTTTTATAAGATTTTGAGTTAT
This sequence comes from Vombatus ursinus, assembly GCF_900497805.2. Classification (NCBI taxonomy): domain Eukaryota; kingdom Metazoa; phylum Chordata; class Mammalia; order Diprotodontia; family Vombatidae; genus Vombatus; species Vombatus ursinus. The sequence continues at coordinate 20,557,609 of NW_020954571.1, read as the reverse complement.
AAATGTCCCCCCCCTCCACTCTCCTCTCCCCAAGATGGTATGCAACCTGATATAGGCTACACATGTATGGTCAAATTAAACTTATTTCCACATTAGTCATGTTTTGAAAGAAGAATCGGAACAAAAGGGGAAAGCCATGAAAAAGAAAAAACAAAAACACCAACAAAAAGGAGAAAATAGTATGCTTTGATCTACATTCAGACTCCATAGTTCTTTCTCTGGATGTGGATAGCATTTTCCATCTTTAGTCTTTTGGAATTGTCTTAAATCATTGCATTGTTCAGAAGAGCTAAGTCTAATTTAGTCAGTCATCACACAGTGTTGCTGTTACTGTGTACAGTGTTCTATTTGTGCTCACTTCACTCTGCATCAGTTCATGCAAGTCTTTCTAGGTTTTTCTGAAGTCTGCCTACTCATCATTTCTTATGGAATAATAGTATTCTATTACATTCATATATCACAACTTTTTCAACTATTCCCCAATTGATGGGCATCCCCTTAATTTCCAATTCTTTACCAGAACAAAAAAAAAACTACTGTAAATATTTTTGTGCATGTGGGTCCTTTTCCAATTTTGGGATATAGCCCTCGAAGTGGTATTGCTGGGTCAAAAGATGTGGACATTTTTATAGCCCTTTGTGCATAGTTCCAAATTGTTCTTCAGAATGGTTGGATCAGTTCACAACTCCACCAACAATACATTATTGTTCCAATTTTCCCACATCTTCTCTAACATTTATCATTTTTCTCTTTTGTCATGTTAGCCAATCTGATAGGTGTGATATGGTACTTTTCTCTAATCAATAGTGGTTTAGAGCATTTTTTTTTCATATGACTATAGATAGCTCTAATTTCTTCCTCTGAAAACTGCCTGTTCATATCCTTTGACCATTTGTCATTTGGGGAATGACTTGTATTCTTATAGTTTTGACTTGGTTCTCTATATAATTTAGAAATGAGGCCTTTATCAAAGACATTGGCTGTAAAAATTGTTTCCCAGCTTTCTGCTTCCTTTCTGATTTTGGTTGCATTGATTTTGTTTGTGTAAAACCTTTTTAATTTAATGTAATTAAAATTATCCATTTTGCATTCATAATGTTGTCTATCTCTTGTTTGGTCATAAATTCTTCCCTTTTCCATAGATCTGACAGGTAAACTATGCCTTGCTCTCCTAATTTGCTCATAGTTTCAACCTTTATCTCTGAATCATGTATCCATTTTGACCTCATCTTAGTATACAGTGTAAGATGTTGGTCTATGCCTAGTTTCTGCCGTACTGTTTTCCAGTTTTCCCAGCAGTTTTTGTCACGTAGTGAGTTCTTAATCTAGAAGTTAGAGTCTTTGGGTTTATCAAACAGTAGGTTACTATAGTCATTGACTACTCCATCTTATGTACCTAACCCATTCCGCTGATCTACCTTAAGTAAATTTTTTTTTTAAAAAAGGTTAACCTACAAGTCAGAAGACCAGTCTTAACATATTCTTTTAGATTGATGATTTGATTTATACTAGCAATAGACTGTCTTCCAGTATTTATAAACTGAATTGCTTATCTCCTGTATGGTTTCCATTTATAGCCTTATTCATGTAAAATCTGAGATTTAAACTTTGGTTATTGCTTTTTTTTTTAACCTCCAGCCTTGAACTTTTAAATCTCAAAATGGATATGTTGAATTCAAACTTGATTTTTAAAAATCACCCTGACTTGTATCTGTTCCTCCCATTCTCTACCCTAGCCCATATGAATTTGTGTGCTAGTTTAAAGACTCATCCTAAAATAAAATACAAAGCTATTATTGATACAGCAATTACATGATTCCAGAATAATTCTAACACTATCTCATAATCCATATCAACATGGCAAGAATTTGTTTTGCCAGGACAGGATCAAGTTGCCCACAGTTATTTTAATTAATTAATTAAATTTAATCAGTTTAATTAATTTCAATTAACTTTATCTCCCATGAAATGCTAAATGAAGTTTATGCTTATAATAAACCTGTACTCTTAAGGTTTCAAGAAGTATTCAAGTAAAGCTCACCTAGCATGGCCTGTGTATTACACAAATGCTACATGGGAGGTTTACTGGGTGGTCAACTTGTTTTAACCAGGGCCTAAATTTGGTATCTGATCAAAATAATCTGTTCTGTTGAGGCTGGGCAAAGTGTGACTATGTAATGAGATTTATAGTTGCTGCTCTAGAAACTTACACAATTTTTGCTGATTTGAATATTCTCTCCCAAGTGTTAGATCTCTGTTGCTCCCTTCACATGTCACTAGCTTCGTATAATTTACAAAATGCTTGCAGGGATTTTTCTGTTCCCAGAAGAACCCATAATCTGGCTGTAACTCTTACTCTTTTAGTGTTTGGTGCCATTTTCAGTTTGCGTCTTTCCTAATTACTGTAAATCCTCTTGTGTGCCCACATGCAAGGTGACTGCCACCATTGGGGTGAAAGGCAGTCCTTGTTTTCAAGCCCTTGGGTCCATGCCCCCTGTGATTCTTTAAAAGTGTCTCTTTAGGAAAGACCCGGACCAATTGTTTCCCCAAACTGGAAAATGTAATGATTTCTCTCCACTTTCCCCAATTTTCCTGGTTTATAAGCTGCCCACTCTTATTTATAGTTAGGCTTTATGCATTATGATTCCTGCTTCAGGAGATCTGACTCTCCTGATGGGGACATTATTTTCATGCAGAAGCTACCTAAACATTCTCTGTAGTCCTCCCTTTTGTTACTGCCCCATTCTCAACCTGAGTCTGCTTTCGCCCCATTAACTTAGTTCACATCCTGGGAACACCTTGTTTTGTGTGCAGTACACATACTTACAAAAAGTTGCTTGCAAATTGAATTTTTAAAATAATGTATTAGGATAATTTCATGCTTAAAAGATCCCTCTCAAATCTTTTTAATCCCTTTTTTTTTCCCAATCACACTCTAGTTTATTCATTTGGTTAGATTGTATGCTTGCCTATTGGATTTTTAAAAGTGAAACACACGTGTTTTGAATATTTTTTTTTTTTTTATTGAAAAGGGTTTTAAGATGGACCTGACCTGCTCACAGGAAATCAGCACAGGTGTACGGGTAGGTTACCTGCAGGATCCAAGGTCTTGAGAATGTCTATGAAAGAGCTTTAAGAGGTGGTTAAAAGTGTAAAATCTCAAGATCTCAGGTTTAGAACCAGAAGGGGACTTTGAAGGTCATTGGGTTCAACCCTTTCATTTCACTGATGAAGAAACTGACTCTGAGAAGTGAAGTGACTTGCTTAAGGTGACACAGCTTTTAAGTGTCAGAGGCAGGATTCAAACCCAGTTCCTCCCTAATTCCAAGTTTTATCCTCCTCCTCCTCATCGTCAGAAAGGAAGACATCACTTCTCAGCGCAAAACATTTCGGCTCATCTTTATTCTTTTTGGCCATTCTCTCAACAACTTGCCGACAATTTGTCAAGACGGTTGTCTGTATGGCTTCCGCTTCCTAAATTTAAAGTAAAAGCTGGAGCAGTAGCAACAGGGATCAGGAAGATAGCTGAATAGTACCAATAAAAAGTGACTTTAGGGAGAAAAGCCAGTCCTTTTCCTGGGTAACTGAGCTGACTTGTTCCTATTGGTACTTGGATGTGCAATGTGAGTTAGAAGAAGTAATTATTTTTAGCCCACTGACTATGACCAAGATTAATAGCTCCTGAAAGGCCTATAATGAAAGCCTGACCCAACTGGCTTCTACATTATTCTTTATTTATCCTGCTCTCATCTCTATCACCTTTGGGCAATAGCAGAATGTCGTTTATGTGATTATTGCCCCCTAGGAGGTAAAAGGTCGTTCTTAATGATGGGGAGGTATGATTGGCCTTCAGGTCTGAGAGACTTGGGTAGTTGATATGACACAAACATTACTGTGTGTGTGTGTTCATATATGTTTATGTGTAGGGGCCACAGGACAACGTGCCAAAATATGCTAGTGAGAAATAACATGGTACATGCAGTTGTGAAGTCGGTAGCCTTGGGATGTCCTTGAGGGGGTAATAGGGCATAAGAGAAAGGTCTAGCCAAGCACATTTAATATGTTTTGAGGATGACCCAGAAAAAGTTCTTGCTACCAGCATTCTTGGCACTGACAAATGGTTCAACACTAGAAACTGATATGATTTTATCCGTGGAAATGACATAAAGCAATAGGCATTAATATTTGCTTTCCTGTTGTATCTTTCCTTCTGACTTGCCCCTCAAACTTTCCATATATGTTGTCTCCTCCATTAGAATATAAGCTCTCACTGTTTCACTTTTCTGGTTGTATCCCCAGGATTTACCACAGTGCTTGGCACATAATAAGCACTTAAAATTCTTCATTCATTCAGCATGGGTAACTTTCTTCTGGAAATTAACTTTTGGTTGGGCATGGTTGCCTTGTGGTGGTATTGGATTCCTTTTCAGGCTATAGCTTTAAGAACCCTTAAATCTTCCACCTCTCCATCCCCTTGCTCATGATATCACTCTTTCATTTTATTTGGGCCACTGGCCAGCTGATCAGGGTGATTATGTAGGACAGGTTCCTTGATAATACTGTGGGTTGCAAATAATTGTTAACTTGTCAGTTAAAAGATTATAAAATTTATGATTATTTTTCATTACTTCTTTAAACTGAGTGATGGTGTTAGGGGGAAAAATCAGATGCCTGTTTCCTGCACAGCCTTCATTAGCATTAGTGAAGTTAACTAAGATACTGAGCTTTTCAGTGAGATTTTTGTTCCCTTGCATTTCTTTTCATCGAAATGGAAGAATGGCAGGTTCTTGTCTTGTGTTCAGTAAGTAAAAGCCCACTCAGCTGGAAAACATAACAATGTGCTCTCTGTGTACTCATAGAGTTTGAATGCTTTTCATTACACACTAGTTGCTGTTTAACTACAATAAAATTGTGACCAAAGGAGATAAACTTTTAAAGGATAAATGACAGGGCTGTTAATCTGAAAACAGGTTTTGTATCAGTGTTGTTTTTGGCTAGAAGGTATATAGGCAAAAGTCACTAATGTGACTTTTAAGACTAAAGCAGAGTAAAGTCCATGTTCTTGACTTGTTAAAATTATGTCACTCAACATTTAAAAAATGGATAATCATTTAATTTTTTAAGAACATTTGCACATACATCTAAACTTATACTAGAAACCTGCAGGGACTTTACTACTTCCATCCCTAAGTTTTCTCATTCAACACATACATGTGCAATCTGTAGACTAGCACATTGTCTGAGACAAAAGGCTCTCATGTCCTTTTCTAAACCCAAACTTGAAGAACTCTCATCTCACTGCTTGTGAAGGGCTGTGATTGCTATCAGCTCTTGCCAGTGAAAGGATGACTTTCTAGGGGGTTTCTTTTAATTCAGGGACAAACAAACCAAGTTTCCCTCTTCCTTCTGCTTCCTGATAGTACCGTACATAGTAAAACTTGGGGTCTTGCTTTGGCGCATAGACCTCCAGTGATGGAGCTAGCGGGCTTCTCATCTCACCCCTCAGGACACAAACAAGTGCTGAATTCACCTTTCCTTTTGAAGTGGGGTGGCCTTCTGAGTCTCCTCAGGGTTGGGTTCCCTTTCTACCTAGAGAGTACCTTTGGACACAACAAGCTATTTAAAATTTCATTTTCCTAGGGGAAAGGGCTCCTTCCTGTATGCATCCCTGCTGTCCCCCCCTCACCCCTCCAACCTTTCCCAATTAGGCTTTAGGTATAAAAGACATTTCATAGCAACATTTCTCCTTTCTTTTCCTATTTACAATTATACTTAATTGCAGCAAAATCTTGATATAAAAACAGTTCCTGTCATAGAATTTCTGAATCTGGGAGCTGAGCATTTACTTAACAAAATTTGTATTATCATTGTTACTTCTTTACACTTGATGTTGTGCTAAATGTAAAAATAACCCTAGCCACTTAATATTCATTTCTTTGTGATTAGGTATTATTTTATCTGGAAATATTGTTAGGTTCCTTTAATTTTGTGATTTCAAAATGTTTGTTGTGGCCTTGAGCATAATTTGGGGGAATCTAAATTTTATTTCCAGGTATCACAGATTTCATAGTAAAAGTCACTGGGAAAATAAAACTCAACGTGCAGCTAATTAATTTTAAGGTACTTTTTCATGAATGTACAAATTTATCTTGATTGGAGTCTTTCTCATTTATTCTAGCCCATATTGATTTCTCTTTTGCCTGAGCTTTTAGAACTCTTAGCCTCTGTCCATATAGGTTCAAATGAGATAATATAGCTTACATGCTTTCTAAATCTTAAAGCATTATGTAGATATAAATTATTATCATTATTACCATTGTACAATTGAGAAATTACAAATGTGTTTATGTTGTTCCTTAATTTGCTTGATGTTTCACTTTCCCAACTGAGTTTTGAGATCCTCGAACACAGGGCTAAGATCCCTGATCAGAGGCACTGGAAGGATCTTGGAGATCATCAAGGCCAGGATTGGAGAACCTGCATCCTCAAGGCCACATGTGGCCCTCTAGGTCCTCAAGTGCAGCATTTTGACGGAATCCAAACCTCACAGAACAAATCACCTTAACCAAAGGATTTGTTCTGTAAAACTTGCACTTAGTCAAAAGGCCACACCCAAGGACCTAGAAAACCACAGGTTCCCCAGATTGTAGGCCAAGGGTTCTTGACCTTTTTTGTTTTGTCCTGGACTTCTTCGGCAGTCTGGTGAAGTCTATGTACCTTTTCTCAGAATGATGTTTCTAAATGCAGAAAATAATATACATAGTATTGCAAAGGAAACCAATTATATTGAAATTGAGTTATAAATTAAAAAAAAAAGTAACCTAATGGACCCCAGGTTAAAAACCTTTGATCTAAGCCAGCCCCCTTGTTGACTAAGTCTAACAGAAATTAACCAACATGCCCAAAATCACAGAGGTAGTTCATAGGAGAGCAGTGACTTGAATATAGGCCTTTTAACTACAAATCCAGTACTCTCTGTTATACTATTGATAATGCCTTTTCTTAAGGCTTCTCCTGTATTCCTCTAGTGTCTGTTAGTTCTGGTAACAAAGTAAGATTTCAGTAAATATTTTTTTAATTGATTCTATAAAGAGATGTGCATTTGTAATGGATTTTTGTGGAATTTACATTTGGATGAACCTTAAACATGTTTTCTTAAGCTGGCACTGGATTGGTAGTAAGAATGATTGTTTGTATCTCAGAAACATTGGGGTGACATAATTGGAGTCTGAAAATATATATGATAAATATATATGCATCAAAAAATCCATGATTTAATCAACTAACACAGACTATAACCTCTTCTTGGTAGATAGTATAGCTGTGGCTTAAAACAACAAAAACAACCAAAAAAAGTCACCTGGTAACCAGCCTTCCAATGGTAAGCCTCTCTGGCCCTAGTTACACTGGCCTCTAGTCAGTCACTGGTCCTTTAATCAGAGCATTTCTAGCTTTGCAGGCTAACTAGAAGTTACTCTCAGCATATTGTCAAAATCGTCAAGAGCCCAATATCACTCTAGACCATGAGAGGTTGAAATAGCGATTTAATAGAATACCGTTAAGTTCTTATTTTTTTTATTTTTTTTTATTCTGAACTTAAAAAAAACAAAAGCATTGCCATAACATAGTAGAATAGAAAAAAAAGATGATTGCACATGAAACTGCAAATCTATTATGTACAACTTGCTATTCCTTTTACATATATAATAAAGTTATCATGTAGCATTTTCCCTTTTTTCCTTCCCTTTTCCCCACCCACCGTAAAGTTCTTGTTTTAAAGAAAAACCTGTTTTCAAAGTTTTATAATCTACATTATTTAAATAGATTATAGTGTCATTGCATCAAATATGGAAGACTTAATTGATGATCCTAGTCAATCAGTGAATAAGCATTCATTAAGCAGTGGCTAGGTGCCAGGCACAGCTTTGGGTGCCGGGGCAACAAAGACAAAAGTAAAGCATTTTCGTCCTCAAAGAGTTTAAATTCTTCTGTTTCAGATAAGAGGTGCATACACAAGTGTAGAAAAAATATATACACAACACAAATACGAGATAATTTGAGGCAGTGGGCAGTTGGGGGAATCAGGAAAAGCCTTATGTAGAACTTGGGGCTTGAGCTGAGCTTTGAAGAAAACTAAGATTAGTTTTATCTTTTAAGCTAAGGGATTCCAAGAGGTGCAGGTGAAGAGGGATTGCATTCCAGGTAGGAAGCATGCCCTATGCAAAGGCATGGCGATGTGAGATGGAATGCCATGTTACAGGAACAAAAGAAGGCCAGTTTGGCAGGACTATAGAGTGTATGAAGGAGAGTAGTGGATATCAAATCTGGAAAGGTAGGCTAGATCATGAAGGGCCGCTTTGTGTTTGATCCTAGAGGAAATAGGGAGACACTAACAATCAGTGAGCTGGGGAGTGACATTGTCAAACCTTTGCTTTAGGAAAAGGACACTGACAGTTCTGTGGAGGATGGACTGAAGAGAGGAGAGAGCTGAGGTGGGAAGATCAGTTAGGAGGTCATTGCAGTTCTCTAGGCAGAAGGTGATGAGGGCCTGACATGGGCGGTGGCTGTGTGAGTGGAGAAGAGGGGACAGATGGGAGAGATGCTGTGGAGGAAGAAATGACAAGACTTTGCCACTGATTAGATAATAACAACAATAATGATGATAAGTATAGCTGGAATTTATGTAGTGCTTTTAGGTTTGTAGAATGCTTTATGTATATTATATTATGTTATCCTCATCACAACCTTGAGAGGGTTTGCTGAATGCTTCAACAACCTTGGGAGATTGGTGCTGTAATTGTCCATTTTATTGGTAAGGTAACAAACTAAGCAAGGTTATGTGGCTTGCCCAGGGTCACATAGATAGTAAGTGTCAGAAGCGGGATTCAAACTCAGGTGTTCTGTTATCCAAGTATAATGTTTGATTTACTAAACTACCAAGTGTCAGTGGAAAGTTGAGAATGACTCTTAAATAACAAAGCTGGGTGACTGGAAGGATGCAGGTGTCTTTGACAGAAATAAGGAAGTTTGAAAGAGTACCATGTTTTGGGTAAAAGATAATGTTATGTTTTATGTGTGTGTTGAGTTTAAGATGCCATACTAGACATCCTATTTAAAATGTCCCTTAGGTAATTTAGTGACACTGTGATATGACTGATGATCCAAGAAAGAAGACTGAGGAGTCAAATGGGTAGTGTTTAAGAAGAGAGAAATATTATCAAAGCCCAGAGAAGAGAGCTTATCCAGGAAGAGAGATGGCTGACAGTATATAATACTGCAGAGAGGTTGCAAAGGACGTGGATTTGGTACTAAAGAGATCACTGGTAACTTTGGAGAGAACCGTTTCATTTGAATGATGGGGTCACAAGCCAAATTACAAAGGGCTAAGAAGCGAGAAAGTTGAGCCCACTGAAGATCCATACTTCCTTTTTCCAGCTCTATGCTGTAGACTATTTTAAGGTGAACTTGTCTAATGTCAATTAGCTTTAAATGGGCCATCTTTCTGTATCATTCTAGAACTGCACAGTGTTGCATACTCAGAGGATGCCTGGCCCATATATGTAACAATACTGTCATTTTATCTAAATTCACTCTTTCTGTTGAAGAGACACTTTAGTAGTTGCATGTATTCTGTAGTTATGCATTTCTGTGAGTGCTACAGACCCCAGCATACAGTGTTTAATAAATTATTGAACTTTGAAGAACCTTTGAGAAGCAGGGGCTTTATGTGACTGAGCAGCAGACATGAAAAAATGCTATCCTCCAGAGTATCTAACAGACAGAAATAGACGCTTGATCAGACAATATAAGCACTGAGTGAATGATGGTAATGCCATTAAATATTTACACCCACCGAGCAGCCTGTTGGTGGGGAGGAGTCCGTGTGTGGTTATTATCTGTTTGGTTTGTGCCAAATGCTGAATGCCTCCACCTTTACATGGTTCCTTTAAAAAAATAAAGTTAACAATCCAAAGATATTCTTGGGAGCTCATCACAAAAAGATGCCTTTGGTAACTAAGGGCAAGAATAAATATGTCAAGGAGCTGAGACTTTGCCTGGGTCTTCTCAGAGTCCAGATCCTGCCCACTCTAACCACTGTGCCACTCTGAGTTTCTGGGAGATGGTGTATCTTTAATGAAAGTGAAATTTTATTTCATATTCTAGATAAGCTCCAACAAATGTCTGAGTAGTGCAAATGGTTTGTTTTTTTTAAAACTTTGGTCCATCACTCAGCTACTTTATATGCACAGGGTCAGTGGAAGGAGCACTGGTTTCAGTGTCAGAAGACTGGAGTTTGAATCCTGACTCTGTCACTTGCAAACTTTGTGACTCTGGACACTTTACCACACTGTGCCTCAGTTTTCTCACTTATAATGTGAGGGGGTTGAACTGCGTGACCTCTAAGATCCCTTCCAGTTTATAAATCTATAATATTGTGACCTAATTTTATCTATTATGAAAAAATTTAAGTCAGAAATTTATTATCAGATATTTTAAGAACCAAACTAAGTTCCTCTGTAGAATTTAAGCTTCTTAATGGGAGGAACTTTGCATTTTTGTGTTTGTATCCTTAGAATTTAGCATAGCACTTTGCATATAGTAAGGCATTCAATAAATGCTTGTTGAATTTTGATTTAAACTGACTATATGACGTTTATTTTTCTTATAATGCTATTTTAAAATGGGTTATGCTAGATTTTAATTTTTTTGTATTTTATTTATTTTTGTTCTGATCTTACACACTAAAGAAAATTAACACCTCTGTATATGTTGTAGAACAGAAGTAGGGAGTTGTGCATAAAACTGCAATCTTCTACTATGTAGCACTTGCCTTTCTTTTAAAGTATACAATAAGTTCAACGTGTAACTTTTAAAGCTACCCTGCTTGTTTGTGATTCTTTCTGGACATTTTCCCCTTCTCTCTCTTTTTTTGGGGGATATGGGATAGGGAAACAGGGAATGGTATCCCTATACTGTTCCCTTTCATCTCCTCCTTTCCCTATTGGGAAAAAGGTAAATAAAACCATTGTAATAAATTAATAGTTAAGCAAAACAAATTCTATCCCACATTAACCCTATTCATTTTGTCAGGAGGTGTACTAGTATGTTTTGCCTAGAACACTGGTTGGTCATTGCATTGATCAGAATTCAAAATTTCCTTGATCAGTCTTTCAAAGTTGTTTTACTTTAGAATATTAGTATGCTATTAATTGTTCTCTTGGTTCTGTATACCTCACTGCATCCATTTGGACAAGTTTCCCCTGTTTCTCTGAAACTATCCCTTTCATCATTTCTCATGGCATAATAATATTCCATTACATCTACACACCAAAATTTGTTGTTATTCCTCATTTGATTGACACTTCCTTAATTTCTGGTTCTTTGCTACTAGAAAAAGAGCAGCTATAAATATTTTTGTAAATATAAGTCCTTTTTCCTTTCTTTACTCTCTTTGGGGTATGGCGGTATCACTTCTGTTCACTTATTGGGTCAATAATGTATAGACTCTTTGGGTATAGTTCCATATTGCTTTCTAGAATGGCTGGATCAATTGACAGCTCCATACTAATGTGCCTATTTTGCTGTAGCCCCTGCAACATTTATCATTTTCCTTTTTTATTGTTTTTTATAATTAAATGGTTATGAGGTAGAATCTCAAATTTGCTTCAATTTCCATTTCTCTAATTATTAGAGATTTGGAGCATTTTTTTATATGGTTGTTGATAGCTTGGATTTCTTCCTTTGAAAACTCCCTGTTCAAATCCTCTGACCATTTGTCTATTGAGGGAATAGCTTTTGCTCTTATAAATTTGAATCGTTTCCTTACAAATCTTGAAAATGAGACCTTGCTGCAAAGATTTTTTTTTCCTCAAAGTAAATATTTGCTTTCTAATTTTAACCACATTGGTTCTATTGATGCAAAAACTTTTTAGTTTATTGTAAAGAAAATTGTCTCCTTCTGTGAGCTCTCTCTTTCTTTATTGATCATTAATTGTTCCCTAATCGATAGTTCTGAGAGGTGATTTCTTCCTTGTTCCTCTAGTTTGAATTAAAGGTAAGCTTTCATATCAAAGTCTTGTTGGAATTACTTAATAACAATTTATGAAATAAATTAACATGATATAAAATTGTTGAACTTTTGTCTTGTTTTTATAGTGAAGGATTGGGAGATAAATATCAGGCAATTGTATGCTTGAATAGTCAAGAATTTCATATCACTTTCAGATACAGATATGACAGACAAATTTGCCTTATTTCTCCCAGCACTTTTTAAAATTTGTCTTGAAGTGATAAACTTTTTAGATTTAATGATGTCATGTTAGTTAAGTGAATTTTGCCATGGAGGGTAAAATATAATTGAATAAGAATAGGAAGTCATTTATTTTTGTTAAGTTTCATTTTACTTGCATTTTTCAACACCATTGAAAACTTTTAGCTCAAAATTTTGATTATTTAAATAATTCTCCAAGTTTATAGACTGCATATTGATATATATGTATGCAGATATGTATATATGTGTGTGTGTGTGTGTGTGTGTGTAAATCTCCCCCAGTTACAGTGTTAGCTCCTTGAGAGCAGAGACTGTCTTGATTTTTCTTTTTTTTATGCCCAGTGTTTAGCATATAGTAAATGCTTAATAAATGCTTTTTCATTCATTCATCCATTCATTCATTTATTCATCTGTCATAGTGTTCAGGTGATCCTAGGGGCTTGAGGACTCTGCCAATATAGCACAAGTTCTGACAAATCCTACCCAGCTGCAAAGACCTCTAATAACAGCCCTAGAGACATATTGTTTTGTCTGTTTAGGAGTAGTCTAGTTAAGTTCAGAGAGGCACATCCCTAGCAGGAAATACTTTATTCTATCAGAGCATCACATAAAGGTTATGTAGTAAAATGTGGTAGAGGGACAGTATGCCAGTCCTGGTGAAGTCAAGAATCTTTTCAAGTTGATAAAAACATAAATTTTCTTTGTGTGTGTGCAGTGGGAAGAATTGAGATTTTTGTGTATGCAGTGGGATTTTTCCTAATAGGTAGGTCAGGTTAGTGCTAGTACATGGCCTTCTAGGATGATCTGGGTTCCTGAGGCATTCAGATATTTATCCCACATAGACTAGTTTACTAATCTATTTTCTAGTAGTAGCAGTAGTTAGTCTAGCTCAACATTAATTTCTTCCTACCTTCTTTTTTTTTTTTGGTTGATTATTTATTTTTAGTTTTCAACATTCACTTCCATAAGATTTTGAGTTTTAAATTTTCTCCCCCTCCCACTCCTCTCCCCCCCACCCAAGACAGTGTGCAATCTGATATAGGCTCTACTTATGCATTCACATTAAGCATATTTTCCCATTAGTCATGATGTAAAGAACAATTAGAACTAATGGAAGGAACCACAAAAATGAAGCAATAAAACAAAACAACAAAGGAAAAGGTGAGCAAATAGTATGCTTCCATCTGCATTCAGACTCCATAGTTCTTTCCCTGGATGTGGATAGCAATTTCCATTGTGAGTCTTTTGGAGTTGTCTTAAATTCTTACATTGCTGCGAAGAGCCAAGTCTGTCAAAGTCAGTCATCCCACAGTGTGGCTGTTACTGTGTATGATGTTCCCCTAATTCTGTTCATTTCACTCTGCATCAGTTCATATAAGTTTTTCCAAGGTTTTTGAAGTCTGCCTGCTCATCATTTCATATAGCACAATAGTATTCTATTACCTTCATATACCGCAACTTGTTCAGCCATTCCCCAATTGATGGGCATCCCCTCAATTTCCAATTCTTTACCACTGCAAAAAGAGCTGCTATAAATATTTTTGTACATGTAGGTCCTTTTCCCATTTTTATGATCTCTTTGGGATACAGACCTAGAAGTTGTATTACTGGGTCAAAGATTATGCACAATTCTATAGTCCTTTGAGCATAGTTACAAATTGCTCTCCAAAATGGTTGGATCATTTCACAATTCCACCAACAATGCATTAGTGTTCCAGTTTTCCTGTGTTTTCTCCAACATTTATCATTGTCCTGTTTTGTCATATTAACCAATCTGATAGGTGTGATGTGGTACCTCAGAGTCATTTTAATTTAGAACATTTTTTCATTTGACTATAGATAACTTTAATTTCTTCCTCTGAAAACTGTGTCTTCATATCCTTTGACCATTTATCAATTGGGGAATGACTTGTATTCTTATAAATTTGACTCACTTCTCTATATATTTTAGAAATGAGGCCTTCTTATTAGAGCACATTTCTTGTCTGACTTGTTTGGAATAAAACCTAAGAAATATTTGATCGTAGAGAGTATCCAACCAATGGTCCATCCAGTACAATCTCTTCTTCCTGACAGTGTTCCACTTTATGCTTTTAGTAGAAAAACTGAATTGATTATGTCCTTATGTGGACATAAAAAGCTATATTATTTATATACCACTTTAAGGTTTGCAAAGCACTGTACATATTACCCTACTTTATCCTCACAACTCCAAGAGGTATTAATATCCTTAGGCGATATTTTTATTTACAGATAAGGAACCTAAAATGGAAGTCAAGTGACTTTGCTAGGATTGCAGCTACTAAGACAGGATTTGAACTAAGGTCTTCCTGACTCCAGGTCCAGCTTGCCCTCCACTGTACCCCTGTATTGGTATCTACCAATGCTAACCTGGCTTAGCAGCAGCACCAGATTTTCAGTTGGTCTTCCTCTCTATGAAAAGAAGTTTTAGATTTCAAGTTAGAAAAGTTTCACCCTTCTCACAATACCTTATACATAGTAGACATTTCATAATTCTATGTTGAATTGGAAGAACTGGATTCTGGTTGTGGTTGTAAACCTTGGGACAGGAGAATTCACCATCCTGAATTTCTGTTTCATCATCTGTAAAAATGGTTTCGAGAGTAATTACTCCACCTCTCCCTCATGAAATTGTTGTGAAAATAAAATGAGATACTATATGTAAAGCACTTTGTGAGTATAAATGTTAATTTATCATTCATTCTCTGGAATAGATATTCTCTAGCAGTTCTCCAGGTTATAGGTAACTATTGATTACTACCTTTTCTGGGCCGAAACATTCCTCCTCTAACCTCTTTCAATTTCTCAATTTTGCACTGCATAGAGAATGGGCCCAAGAAGGGAAAAAAATGTGTTCCCTGCAGCCAAAAGCAAAAGATGACACACCATGAACTAGATTTTCCATGGCAGACTTGTAAGGAACAAGATAATCTCATTGTTCCTCATGCTACTTAAAATAGAGGCAATATTGATTTTACAGTAGCAGTTCAGGTCCTAAGGCATGATATTGATTAAGCATCTGATGAGAATTTGCAGGGTAGACTTGCAGATCTGAAGCTACAGGGCATCTCCCCACTGGGCCAGGCCTCTCCACTGACCCCCACTGATAGAAGTTATGTTTTTCTTAGGCATTCTTGGCCATGTTTAGTCTAGCCACTGTCCGGAAGCATTTATCTAACCTGATGGATGGCTTAATCCAGGCTGTCGTATTACCTTAATCTGACCTTAAAGATGGGAATTTAACTCTTTTGGTCTCAGCATATGTGAATGACATTAACGAATTTTGACACGTTTTGGAATTTTTTTTCTCCCCACAGAAGTGGATTGTATGCTGAATCTTCTGAATGGAAACTTAGCTATGTTAGGATCTCTGTTGAAAATGCTGTTGTCTCATCTCATGAATTTTTTCTTCTGGGGAAGAAGCGTCTTTTGGAGATGCCTTTCTTTTACCCATGGAGCTTTTCAGTTTTAACACTGCATTAAGAAAAGCTATTGCTTGGTTATTGGTATAGGAAATACTTCCTTTATTCCAGTGTTTTCTACCATGTACCAATCATGTTCTTAGGGCCTTGTTGAATAATTTAGTTGCTCACCAAGGACTAAACTTTTTTTTGGCTTGAAAGCATATGTTGAAAAGATTCTATAAAGTCACTAAAAAGATATAACACATTAATGCAAAAAGACTCATGGATTTTCCTTGCCTTTCTTTGGAAACTTCTGGCTGGATTGTTTCTTTGATGTCAGATTGTAAACTCATTCACTAGAACAAACCTGGAGCTTGTTACCTTTCAGATCTTTTATTTCTGTTCTATGCAGAATGACTCATGAGGGGAGGACAACAGGAGAAACAGACAGATAGGAGGTCCCCTACTGCCCAATGTGAGTGGTAATGGGGAGATGGCCCTTGACTGAGGGTGATGATACCCACTTTCCTTTCTCCTATATCTCAAAGGGTTGGATTCAGGTTACTTTGGGGGTTAGGGTTAAGGATCAAGGGGAGAAGGCCTCTTGTGTTTGTTCTCCAAATTGAGAGGTAGAATCTTTACCTCTATCTTCTACTCTACTAGGTTGTACTTTTTATAGCTGCCTCCCCCCATCCCCATCCCTGAAATAGTATATTTTAATCATGTACAATATTTCTTTATCTTGAGCATTGCATTTAAAGTTGTTTTCACACACTCACACACACACACACACACACACACACACACACACATACATACACACACTCACACCAGATTGTAAACTCACTGAGGGACAAGAGCATGCCTTCTACTTCTCTGGTAGTGCCTTGTACAGTGGTAGGTCTTTCTTGTTTTTGTTTAGTCATCTGACTCTTCTTGACTCTAGTTGGGGGTCTTCTTGGCAAAGATACTGGAGTTGTTTGCCATTTCCTTCTCCAGCTCATTTTACAGGTGAGGAAACTTGAGGCAAACAGGATTGTGATTACCCAGGGTCACACAGCTGGTAAGTGTATGAGATTGCTTGTGTGGACTGATGCTGAGTGAAGTGAGCAGAACTAGGAGAACGTTGTACATAGTAACAGCCACTGTGCGATGACTAATTTTGATAATCTTAGCTCTTCTCAGCAATGCAAGGATCTAAGACATCTCCAAAGTCTCATGATAGAAAATGCTATTCACATCCAGAGAAAAGACTATGGTGTTTGAATGCCGATTGAAGCATGTTATTTGCTATTTTTTTCCCTTCTGTTTTGTTTTGTTTCTTCTTTCTTGTGGTTCCTCCTATTGGTTCTAATTCTTCTTTACAACATGACTAATGTGAAAATATGTTTGGTAGGAATGTATATGTAGAGCCTATATCAGATTGCATGCTGTCTTGGGACGGGATGGAGGGAGGGAGGGGGCGAAAAGTTAAAACTCAAAAGCTTATGGAAGTGATTGTTGAAAACTAAAATTAACTATAAGAAATGATGAACAGGGTGACTTTAGAAAAACCTGGAAAGACTTCTATGGTCTGATGTTGAGTGAAGTGAGCAGAACCAAGAGAATGTTGTACACAATAACAGCCATGTTGTACGATGGCTAATATTGATAAACTTAACCCTTCCCAACAATACAAGGATCTAAGACATCTCCAAAGGCCTCATGATGGAAAATGCTATTCACATTCCGAGAAAGAACTATGGAATTTGAATGCAGATCGAAGCATATGATTTGCTATTTTTTTTCCTCTTCTGTTGAGTTTTGTTTCCTCTTTCTGGTGGTTCCTCCTATTGGTTCTAATTCTTACTTACAACATCACTAATGTGAAAATATGTTTAATAGGAATGTATATGTATAGCCTCTATCAAATTGTGCATCATCTTGGGGAGAGTGGTGGGGAGGAAGGGGGAGAAAAATTTTAAACTCAAAAGCATATGGAAGCGATTGTTGATACATCAAAATAAATTAATAAAAAAAGAAAAAATAAAGACTCTTAAAAATTAATAAATAAACAAATAAATAAAAAAAGAAAACTAAAATTAATCTAATTAATTAAATTTTTTTAAAAAAGTGTATGAGGCCAGATTTGAACTCAGGCCTTCCTGACTTCAGGTTGCCTGGCACTCTATTCATTGGACCATCTAGCTGCCCTGGTCACATAGCTAGTTATGAACAAAACCAGGACTAGGACTTTTTAATGCTTTTTAATTGCTTAGTTTGTGCGTTTCTTGAGGTATTTTTATGTTTTCCTACCACATGGTCATATTCAAAATATTAGCCAACTCTTTGAATAGCTCTCATTATAATAACTTTTATCTCTGGTCTCTTCTTAGTTTTTGGAGGAAGCTCATGCATAGAGTCCTTTTCCATTCATGACTGTTAGGTCAATTCAGCCTTTAGGTTCCCAGGACCATAGAGTAGAATTATTGTATCTCTTTTGGTAGTGACACATAAGATATATCCCTTCTTTTAGGATGATGGACCTTAACCTTGGAATCCCTCAAAGGGCCAGTGAAAAGATTTCAACGAGTCTTTGAAATTGGATGGGGAAAAAGTACATTTAAAAAACTCATCTCTTGCTGATTTTAGCATTTCCTTTAATTATTTAAATTAAAGCATTATTCTGAGAAAGGGTCTATAGGCTTCACTAGACTGTCAGAGAACCATAACACAAAATACATTAAGAATCCTTGTTTTATGATATGAAGATCCTAAATCATTTTCCTTTATGCCATATCTCTGAAGAATATAGGGATAATATATATGGCAGAGACTGAAAGTAATGGCTAGATAGCCCTTTAAACTTGCGAAATGAATCTCTTTGGTTTATGAGCAGGGAGTAATGGAGGAGAAAGTGGTTTGGGAACCATCTGAACTATGTATTTAATCCATACTTGTGGCCTGTTGGTGAGGCTGCTGCTTGCAAAAAAAAAAATCTCAAATGTCTAATTTGTTTCAAAACTTGTCTTGTTCCTTTGCTTAGAAACAAGAAAATGTTCACAACCACATTTGGAATTCCTTCTCAAGTGTGCGTTTGGTCATATCACCCTGGCTACCACCAGTTCATGAGTGTTTATTTTGGATGTCCTTTTCTGACATTCAGCTAGCAACCCACAATATAACTAATTCTTGGTTCTTTGGAAAAACAGATTTACAAGTCAGCTGCTTGACTTGCATCTTTGTAAAAGTGAGGTACCATGCATGTGTTATTCAAAGTAGTCTACTATGTATATAGTTGTACCTGCTTTCCTCAACTAAAGTAGGAATCAGGGCTTATAGTAACTGCCCTGGGGTAGTTTGAGGTTTTCCTTAACCTTAGCATTGAGTATGTATGTGTCTAACCTGTTGAAGGCTTGGGGAGTTAGCTACATAAATTGGACTTATGCTTGATCTCTTCTTGGTAAGAAAGATGGAAGTAAATAATACTGTCCCTACTTGAAGGTCTCTTTTCCTCGCTAGATTCCGAATCAGTCTCAGAGAAGTCAGAATAGATAATATAGACTTTTCCCTTTTACTATATGCCAGTGTGTTTCACTTGGTCAAGAAATCAGATTAGAGGTACTAAAATACCTGCTTTGTTTCTTGAAGCTAGATATTTCTTTTCTTCTGCAGGTTTCCCGCCCCCCCCCCCCCTCTATTAAGATATATGTTACTCTCGTGGCAAGGAATTGCTCTCCATTGAATTCACCATGTCTTTGTTAGCCTTGGTCAATGGAAAAGTGACCAGAAATGCTTTAGAAGAAGAGAATTTCTTTTCATTAATTCAGTGGTCCAATGAAATTTATTCTACTACCTGGTACTAAAGTTTGAATGTCTTACCCACTCCAAGGGTAAGTCACATGCTCTGATTCCCTGAAAAATTCTATCACTTGCTATCTTGTAAGCTCCCTGATGCAGTGGTAACTCACATGGTCCATGGGAGTTTGGGTTGATGCTTAATTCACTAGATCTCCTTCTAATAGTGTATTGAGTAGCATAGGTTTTTTGAGCTGCTGTCAGATCTCTTTCAACCAGACTGTTAGCATGAGAAAGACATGTGGGTTTCTGTGGCAGTGGTGCCCTACTTTGGGAATATACTATATTTGTGTGGAATGTACATGTCAGAGATGCTGCATTAGGTTTCAGCTGCCTGGAAACAGCCTTTGTGGCAAAACTCATTTTAGTTTAAAAGTGGAATGGAATGACTCAGAGGTTAAAATCCATTGTTGCCAGATAATTCTGTGCTTTCAATAAAATTTAACTGATTTCTTAACTTTTTTTGCATAATCTTAACATTAAATTTGAACTTTGACAATTTTCATATTTTTTAAAAAGGGTACAAAGAATGATATTAACTTTGCGTTTCTTTCATTTATTCCCCATTTTCCTCCTCTTTGTTTCTCTTTTCCTTGAGTTCATGGAGCTTAATTCTTAACTTTGCATAATTTCAAGGACAGTGTGTGTTCTTCTGCAAGAAGGCTCTGGGGAAATAACTTCCAGGGAAATTTCAGTGGAGAAATAATACTAGTAATACTTACATTTATCTTGTGCTCTTTCAGTACTTCTAAAATGCAACTGTAATTTTCAAATCTTAACTTGCGTTCAAAAGATGTCCATGTTGAGACAGACTACTTACTTTGTGGTTGTTTGAAGAGAAGAGTAGAAATAAAAAAAAATGCTTTGAGGAAAAAAGAATTGAGTAGGAGAGGGATATAACCAGGGTAGCACCTGGCCCACAGAATTTTATTTCCTGTGCCTCAGTCCTTTTTGAAGTACTTATAGAAAAAGTTCTTCCAAAAGCATGAGATGGGATAAAGTTTAAAAGTATGAGTCACTAGGTGGCACTGAAACATCATGATAGGTCCAGCCAACCCTGGGAGTCCTTCTTCCTTCCTGCTACAGCCAGCTGGATTTCTAGGTGTCAGGGAAATTGTTTTATTGTTAAAGGGCATAGTGTAATATATTCCTCTCCATCCAAGGCAGCTATTTAATGCCCTGAAACATGCCCCTCTTGTGGCTATGGCCTGTTAACTATGCTGATTTGGTGTAATAATTAGCAGAATTTCTCACTAACAGGGGTACTTACCAACACCTCACATTTTAGTTATGTTTTTGTACGTGATGGACTGTGCATTCTGTAGAAGAAGTTAAACAGGTCAAAACCTAACCTCTGTCCAACAGGGCTCCTTTCTGCACAATTGTTGTGAATGAGTTTATATTAACTTGCTTTTTTGAACTTTTCCGAACCCAGGCTCTGTATAATATAAACATATTTGAGCTTTATGTAATGCGCCAGTGAAGGTTGGTAAATACAACACTGTTAATTTTCCAGCTCATAGAATGAGAGAAAATAAATGAGTAGCCATAAAAAAACCCACAAGAAAACAAAAACAAAAAACCACCTCACCAAACTATGAGCCTATAATAACTACCACATATTTGTATGTTTGCTTATATTTAAAGGATAGAATTTTCCATGAATTTTTTTATTATTTCCATAATTATCAGACTTCACTTAATTCTTTGTGGCTTTGTAAGCTTCCTTAGGTTCCCACCATTTCCATATTGCTGTTTTTAATATTAGAAATGGACTCTTCCTTTAGAGCTTCCGTGAAATGATTTGCAGCAGTCTAAATAAAAGAAATTGGGTTCAAGCATAAGCATAATCTTAGTTGGACCACTAACTTGTTGTGTGACTCGGGGAGAGTCACTCAGCTTCTCTCTGCTTCAGTTTTCTCATGTGTAAAATGGAGGTTGTAATATCCAATCTCTTGATTTTGTGTTATGATGATATAGTGAGATAACTTAGATAAAAGCATTTTGAAAAGTTAAATGTGTTAATACAAAAGTATTGTTACAACATAGGGAAGAATTACTTTTTATGTGATTAACCCATTGAAGTGGTTTGCCAAAGTAGGAGAGGTTGTGGAAGTCTTTAAGAATAACTCATCTATTCCTATTCCTACAGTTTTCCCCTCAACACAGATTTATATCCTTGGCCTTTCTATCTCTTTGGAATTCTAGTATTTCACTTCCAATTACATACTGGACACTGCCATTCCGATGCTTCATTATTGCTTCACACTCAACATGTGTAAATTCCCTTCCCCCTAAAACCAACTTTGTCTCTCTGTACAAAGATGTGGTGGAGTGTTTGAACTCACTTCTGAGAGCTGATTTTTAAATTTTCAATGTGAGCATTAACACATCAGAAATTGGTAAATATTACAA
Organism: Vombatus ursinus; assembly: GCF_900497805.2. NCBI lineage: Eukaryota > Metazoa > Chordata > Mammalia > Diprotodontia > Vombatidae > Vombatus > Vombatus ursinus. Next base: position 20,535,661 of record NW_020954571.1, on the reverse strand, counting down.
ATCAGGTCTTGATTGTTGTTGTTAATTTTCTAGACCAGGGGTAGGGAACCTGCCACCTCTGCTTTAGACTTAAGTGATTGAGAAAATGTTGGTAATGCACGTTAAACTTGAAAGTGGGTCATGTATACATCTCCCCCCAGAGAACCAGTTGTTAAACATGTACTAGCAAACCATTGCTCTTACATCTATCATAGTGACCTGCTCATAATAAATAGCCAATAAATTTTTGTTTGATGATGATGATGACTTCCCTGTTTCTGTGTCACCATTTTTTTAGTAACCTAGTTTTGAAACCTTGGAGTCATCTGATTCCTCTTTTGTTCTGATATCTGGTTAGTCACTAAGTCCTGTAAATTCTTTTATTGTATGTTACTGACATTTACCCCTTCCTTTCTTTTTTCCCCTTACATTTTTTTAAATTAATTTTTTTCAAAATCAGATATTTCTCTCACTCCCAATTCTCTCCCACATCCCAATTGAGAAAGGAAGAAAATCATAACCCCTGTTTACAGACATGTGTAGTCAGGAAAGATAAATTCCTTCAGTGACCATATTTTAAAAAAATTATATCTCAGTCTGTATCCAGTATCGGGAGTTGGATATAAAATTTCATCATGAGTCCTCTATAATTGTGGTTGGCCATTGGGATGATTGAGCTTCTAAGTCTTTCGGTCTTTACATTATTGTTATTATTGTATAAATTGTTCTCCTGGTTTGCTAACCTCACTCTGCATCACTACATATAGGTCTTCACAGCCTTCTTTGAAACTTGTTCCTTCATTTCTTAGAGTTCAATAGTATTCCATCCCACTTATATACCATAACTTGTTCATACATTCCCTAATTAATGCTTACTCTCTCCATTTCTAATATTTTTTGCCACCACAGAGCTGCTATAAATATTTTTGTACATATGGGTCCTTTTCCTCTTATTTGATCTACATGAGGTATAGACTTAGTAGGGGTCTCACTGGGTTGAAGAGAATGTACAGTTTAATAGCTTTTTGGGCGTAGTTCCAAATTATTTTCCATAAGGACTGGACTAGTTCACAGATTCACCAATAGTGCATTAATGTACATGTATTCCCACTGACAGACAGGCATTTGTCATTCCTTTTTTTTTTTTATCTTTGCCAATCTGATGGGTATGAGGTGGAATCTCAGAGTTGCTTTAATTTGCATTTCTCTAATTAGTTATTTAGAGCATTTTTCCTATGTCTATTGATAGCTCTGATTTCTTCCACTAAAAACTCTCTTTCTTATCTTTTGACCATCTATCAATTGGAGAAGGGATCTAATTCTTATAAATTTTATTGAGATCTTTACTTGTATCTTGGAAATGAGACCTTTATCTGAGAAATTTGCTCTAGATTTTCCTCTTCATTTACCAATTTCTTTCCTAATTTTAGTTGCATTGGCTTTGTTTGTACAAATATTTTTTAATTTTATGTCATCAAAATTATCCATTTTACCTTCTGTTAATCTTTATTTCTTTTTTTGTTCATGAACTCTTCTCCTGTCTATAGATCTAATAGCTAATGTCTTCATTCTTTGTACTCATTTGGAATTTTTCTTGGCATACAGTGTAAGTTAGTTTTTACCCAGATTCTGCCAGACTGCTTTTCAAATTTCCCAAAAGATTTTGTTGAATAGGAGTTCTTGCCCCAGTACCTGAGTCTTTGGGTTTAATCAAACACTGGACTCATTTACTTCTGTATATTATGTACCTAATCTGTTCCACTGATCAACCTCTCTATTTCCTTACACAATATCAAACTGTTTTGGTGATTAGTACTTTGTAGTGAAGTGTGATATCTGGCATTGCTAGGCCCTCCTTTTCCCTGCTTTTTTTTTTTCCCATTATTTCCCTTGAGATTCTTGACCTTTTGTTTCTCCAGATAAATTTTTAAATTATTTTTTTCTAACTGTGGAAAGTAATTCTTTGGTAGTTTGATTGGTAAGGCATTGAATAAGTCAATTAATATAAGGTATATTGACAATGTAAGGTATAATGACAATATAAGGTAGTATTGTCATTTTATAGGGCTCTGTCTACTCATGAGCAGTTGGTATTTCTCCAGTTATTTAGATCTGTCTGTATTCGTATAAATAGTGTTTGTTAGTTGTGTTGATTTAGTTTCTGTATGTATATTCCAAAGTGAACTCCCTAGTATTTTATATTTTTTGTAGTTACTTTAAATGGAATTTTTCTTTCTAATTCTTCCTGCTGAATTTTGTGGTAGTATACAGAAATGTTGATGATTTGCATGGGTTTATTTCATATTCTGCAACTTTCCTGAAGTTATTCTTTGTTTCATTTAATTTTTTTTTTTTGAGTCTTCAGGCATTCTCTAAGTAACCATCATGTCATTGTAAAAGAGTGATAATTTTATTTCCTCTTTCCCCTGCTTATTCTCTCTACCCCTTCCTTTTCATGCCTATTGCCACCACTGTAATTTAGGCCTTTGTTACTTTACCTTTGAACTACTGCATTCACCTCCTATTTTGTCTCCCTGCCTGTTTGGCCTAATACTCTCCCATTCTCTTCTATACACTGGCATAAGATAAATCTTCCTAAAATGCCTCTTGCTTAGATCATACCCATTTGCTGCTCTAAAATCTTCAGCCTGTTACCCTCTGCATCCAGAATAAAATACAAGCTCATTAAGCTGGTATTCAAGATCCAACATAATGAGTCTAACCTGCCTTTCAAACCTCACCTTCTTGAAATCATCCCTCAGAACTATTCAATGCTAATATGTCTAATAATTCTGTTGGGGAGCTGTCCATATGTAGTTAATTTAGAGGAAAATTGGAAGGCACCCCAAAGAGGCTGAATGATACAAATTATAGTGTGGAATTCAAGTCCTTTCTATTCTTTTGGTTTTGAACCCTTTGCTCAACCCCCAGACCACATTTCTTCAAAGACTCCTCAAGCTCTGTTGAGTGCATTTTGCCTTTTTCTTCTCGGCTCTGCATCTCATATCTCAGGCAACTGACCCATGACTCATGACTAATCCATTGCTTCTGGCCCCTCCCTCAATGGATAACTTCTGGTTGAAGTCTTTCCCAGTTTCTTGGCTTGGGAAGCCTCAATATATATTATGCAAGACCCTTGGCCAGGTCCAGGATCAACTCTGATAATTAGCATTTTCATACCTCTTTTCTCGTTCTGTCTGAAAAACTGTCCCCTCTCCTCTGTCTTTGTCCAGATTTTATCCATCTGCATTCTAGCTCAGACCCCACTATCACTGTGGAACCTTCTTCGACCACTCCAGCCAACAGTCATCTCCTACTCCTCAATTCTATAACACTCAACACTCTATGTTATTACATATTTTAATGTGTTTATGTCCAATGTTTGATAGAGACTCTTCATTAGACATCTTCTGTGAGAGTAGCTAATGTGTTTGGTGAACATATGTCTCCCTGTTTAATACCTCACTTGATATTAATAATCAGAGGATAAATGAACAAAATCATCTCTGTCGTTACATCTTTTAAAGAATCTTATATGATTTTAACAAACAAGTAGGAAACACCTTCTTAGAGGAGAACCTGTAAAGTGGCGTTTTGTTCTCCTAAATCAAATTCTTAATGTTAACAACAACAACAACAAATATATATATGTGTATGTGTGTGTGTATATGTACATACATACAGACGTGCATATACATGTATATTCACATATATATTTATATATGCACAGTGGGATCTTATTTTCTCTGCACCACTCAGTCAGTTGCATAACTTTTAAGATGTGGTCTGCTGTGGAATATAATTTATAAGTTTGTACTTATTGATAGCTTCTTGATTACCTTTCTCAGTAATTATTAGGCCTATGATTTTTAACATAGAACACAGATTTATGATTTTTAACAGAGGTGGCACATACTCACCAACTCTATGACCCTTGACCTCTCTCTACCTCAGTTTCCTCTTCTGTTAAAGGGGTATAATAGTACCTACTTCCCAGGGTTTTTATGAGGATAAAATGAAATAATATTTGTAAAGTATCATGCCAACCATAAAGTACTCTATTAATTCTAACTATTGTTATTATTAACATTGTTTTTTATTAACATGCATTCAGTATCTTTCCTTCTTTCAGATATCTTGATGCCCTCAGAATTATGTCTAGCTTGTACTTCCCTCTGGACTTGGTCAAGTCCAGCTGCTTTTTGCTTTCTTTAGTGCCGTATCTACCTCTTCATGTAGCACATTTTGGACTGTGATGTTAGAGTCCAAATGTGGTGACTTCTCTGTCACTGATGAAGAAAATTTATAATTATCTTTATAGGTATTTGTCTTTCTTTTGAGGGGGTTACCTTTTTTTTTTTTTTTAACTAGTTTCATCCTTAAATGCTCTTGGCATAACTTGGCATAAATGCTCTTGGGATAACTTGGCACAATTGGTCTTTTAGCAGACTAGCTTGCTGGCTTATTGGTATCCATGCAATGTCAAGAGATCTAAAGGGAGTTCCCTACAAGTTGGGTGAACTAATATTTGGAGTATTTATTGGAGGACACAGCCATGAAACATGGATGAATTGAAATTTATCGTATTTGAAAAAGTTACACACATTGATGAGATCCTAGCTTCATTTAACTGTCCAAATATATGTCTCATTTCCTTGTCTAGACAGTATAAATGTGGATTGAGGGCCAAGTCTACAGCATTTGTTTTATCTTACCCTTGGATTTCTGGTTGAGTACCATTGTTATGTTATTTAAGGGCAAACAGTAGATACCATCTCATTGTCCTGGCCTGTTCCCAGGTGAGTTTTGGGATTTTTTTTTTTTGGCAGTTGGGGTTAAGTGACTTGCCCAGGGTCACACAGCTAGTAAGTGTTAAGTGTTTGGTCTGAGGCTGTATTTGAACTCAGGTCCTCCTGACTTCAGGGCCGGTGCTCTATCCACTGCGCCACCTAGCTGACCCTAAGGGTTGGGATCTTCTGGTAACATAGGTACAAGAAGATTCTTTTCCCCTTTGGTCACGTTGGCCTTTGAGTTGTACTAACTGTGCTATTTTCATAAGTGTTTCTTTTTTGATAGACTAATGATGAATGAGTAATGATATGGGTCAAAGGCTTCAGAGATGTCATAGTAGCCTCTAGTGTCTAATGACTAAGACATAGATAAGAAAAACTCTTCTCCAAAGATAGTCTATTTTGGACAAAATGTGAAGATTTCTTCGCCCTGTTGCCCTCTTACAGAACTTTTATTGCTAATAATCTCCTCAGTTTCTTGGATTGCTGGCAGACCTCCCTAAATCATCTATCCTTTCGCTTTACCCATGTGAATAAAACTGAAATAGAAGGAACAATTAACTAATGAGGTAATGGGATTACAATTTTCCAGTTAAAGGGTTCTTTTTTCCTCCTTCTTGGGTGGTTAGGGCATATTATTGAAATGATCATTGGGTTGACTCAAGAGTTTTGCCTTTTTTATTAAAAAAATCCCATTTAAGTTCTTTAGTGTGGAGGACAGGAGGTTATGTAACTGGAGTTGCCTCTTAACAGGTCTTTATTGTTCAAGAAGACTGATCCCTTTGTGCTTCAGAATGTTTCAGCTTGGCACACAGAAAATGTTTTAATTTAACTGACTTGTTCTTTGATACATCAATTCTCTATTGTGTTTTGAACTTTGTGCAAGCCCTAGTTTACTTTCTGAGATATGTGGTTGTTTGGAGACTTATGGGGAGGGGCTCAAGGGAGTCTGGACACTTGAGATAGCATATATAATTTTTTTCCCAAGCCTCTCAAAAAAATCTTAAAGAACTAAATTACAAATATTCCCAAATATTCTGTGTATAAGAGCATGATTCTTACAAATGCCTTTCCTGTACACCTGCAAATGCACCAAGGACCCAGTCCAGCTTTATGGTGACTGTAATGGTGAAACTCAGAAGTCAGGCTTGGGGAAAAGGAGCTGGCCGGCCTATCTACAATCAACAGATTGAGTGAAAGACCCTGCATCTCCTACCTTGAATAACCTTTAGGCAGTTATGTGCAGGGTTTTAGAGAAGGGATTGGTCTGCCTGAGTTGATTCTTATAATTTGACCTCTGAGAAGGTTGGTCTGAGTATATAACTAGAGATCAGAAAGTCAGGAACTTGAGAAAAGGTAGTATTGGCTCTTGAACTTCTATGCTGTAGTGCTGTTGGCTCCTGAAGCTCACTTATTACTCCAGGAAGAGCCTAGGGAAAAGGACTGAGAGCCATTATCCACTTCAATGGATACTAGTTTAGATATGTCGACAGGGTCCCCTTGACCATAAAGGGGGTCCCAGTGCTGTGTGCAATAACAGGAGTCCAGCTTAGAGGGGACTTGGTCTCATTTCAACTCCATCTCTCTCTGGCTCCTTGTTTTCCTTTAAAAAGAGAAAAGCCTTATTTCTGGATCTCAGTAAAACAATCACCTTTTATTTTTTATCCTATTCCATGGTATCTGGTTTCTTTTGCTCCAAGATCTGTGCTTGAGGCATAACGCCTGCTCTCTTACCTGGTCTATGTTTCCAGTAATCGTTACACTGTAGTAATAAAAATCCAAGCCTGTGGTTTTGCCTTAGGTAAACTGTAAAGGTAGACTCTTGAAATATTTTGCAAAATAATTTCAAATTTACTTCTGTGTGTAAATGTCAATAGTTAACAATTTAGTAGTGGCCTGTGGAGATGTTCAGATTTAGGCCATGATAGTCTGTGGAATTTAATGCTTTGCTTATGGATCTATTTCCTACCTATTCCATTTATTCCTCATTGATTGTATTTTAAAGGTGTACCTAGCAAGGAAATGTTTGCATAAAATTATGATATGTCCTCAGAGGAACTGTTTAATGAAAGTTAACATGTAAAACACACGCAGCAAAGGCTTTTCTTGGCCAGTAATTAAAGCTAAACAGTTTTGGAGAAGTAGTCCACTTTCATTTTTGAAAGATAATTCTTTATGTCTGTCATAATAGCCACCAAGTAAAGTAGATGCATCATTAATATTGTTAATTAAAAAAAAACAAAAAGAACTTCTGTAATTCTTCATTGTCTATAAAATAAAATCTGGACTCTGGTGTTTGACAGTCGGTTCCACTCTATTACACCTTAAAAAGAATCCTAAACTCCACTTAGGCCTATTAACTTACTGTCACCAGACAACGCCGTGCTTATTCCTGAATTTAAACCTGGTATATCCCTTTCAGTCTCCTTCCCCCCTCCCCAGATCCCTAATCCTCAGTCCTCACCTTCTCCTCAACTAGATCCTATTCTTTCTTCAGCTCAAGTCCCATTACCTTTCTGAAACCTTCCCTAACCCTTCTAATATACCTCAACTCTACTCCTTTGAGCCCCTTTAAGATTCGTAATATTCAGAGCTGGAAGGGACCTTAAAGAGCACCTAGTCACACACCCCTTCATTTTACAGTTGCGGGAACTGAGGCCCAGAGGGGTTAAGTAATTTGCTCAATGTCACACAGAGAGGAAGTAACAGAACTGGGATTTGAACCCAGTTCTCTGATTCTAAATCCAGTTCTCTGATTCCAAAACCAGTTTTCTTTCCATTAAACACGTTGCTTGTGGGAGCAGGAGGCCTACAACATTCCTAAATGCTGCCAGTACCAGATTAAAATAGGGTTCCTATCTGATTTTAATGTGTTGATGTATTAATAAAAAAGAAATGTATAAACATATACGGTTTTCTAAGTCAGTCTGCAGCTCACGCGGTTCCTCATGTATCATTTAGTGGCTCTTATTTCTATTTGAGTTGGACACCACTACGCTCCATCATCATTCACTTTGCATTTAACTATTTCATGAGTATGTCTTGTCTCAAAGAGATTGTAAGGTCCTTTAGGTAGACTATGTTTATTGCTTTTAAAAAATCCGTTTATAGTACCTGGTAGACAATCAATGAATAACATACTGAACCAAATTTGGGGAGGGGAAAACCAAATTATATTAGATCATGTTGTCCAATACCTTTTACAGAAGAGGAAATTTAAGCCCAAAGTCACATCATTAATTAATGGCAGAGCTAAGATTAGAGCCCAAGTTTTCTGAATCGTGTCAATCAACAGGCATTTATTAAGCAGCGACTCATGCCAGTCGCTAGATGAGGTTCTGGAATAAAGTTATCCCTTCCACATCTCCGGGGTTGGAGGCTGGCGTTCTCTCCCCCCCACCCCCATCTGAAAAATCCACATAAAACTTTTTGGCTCTCCCTTCATATCAGAGAAAGTCTGAATTTTTTCTTTTTTCTTTTATGGGATGTTTGCAGTATTGTAAAATTTGGGTTAAGTATTTGGTCACAGAGCTCTGTGTCATCTGTGGCTTATGCAACACTCCCCCAAAATTCCCATTTGATTTCTTATAGTGACCCGTGATATATCCAAACTTCAATGGGGAAAGTCATGATGTGGAAGGGTTAACTATATAAATACACTAAATGAAATTAAAATAATTCCGACTCACAATGAGTTTTTATTCTTGGGGGGTGGGAATGGAGGACAAAAGCATATACGTCCAACTATCTGTGGAATAAATATAAAGAGAATAAATACAAATAAATATAAAGTAGTTAAGTACAAGGCAATTTGAGAGAGAAGGCACTAGCAGTTGGGAAGAGCAGGATAGGCTTCATGTAGAACATAGTACTTGAGCTGATTCTCGAAAGAAAAGAAGAGTTCTGTGAGGTGTAGGAATAGGGGGAGTTCTTTCCAGGCATGGGGGATAGCCAGTGTAAAAGCATGGATCAAATTGTGTGAGGAACAGGCACAAGTCTGTTTTACCGAGATCACAATGTGCTTTAAGGGAAGCAATGTACCAAGAGGCCAGAAATTTGTGTGGGGAAGAAAAGCTTTAAAAGCTAAAAAGAGAGTTTCTATTTGATTCTAGAGGCAATAAGGAGTCACTGGAGTTTATTGAGTAGGGGAGTAACTTTGTTCCTTTTTGTTAGGCCCTCGGGACACAAAGGAAAAGGGAAGACAGCTCTCCCCTCTAAGTCTGTGGACTTTTGTGAAGCTCACTTGCTCTAGGGAACTAGAGTAATTTGAGTTGGATTTAATACTGTTCAGTGACCTGATTGGGAAGGGGTCTGTTACTCCCTGACATTATTTCTCCCTGACGTGGTAAAGGAGTTGAGCACTTGTTTCGTCCTTGGTACAGTGCTTCTTAGCTAACTGTGTAAACACATGCAAGTCGGGATTCAGGCCTCGCTGTTTCTTCATTAAAACCGTCTTTCTCCAAAGCATTTTATTAAGTGCCTCTCAGTGTATGATGAAGTTAGCGCTTATTCTCTGACACCGCCAGATAGCAGTTTGTCTGAAAAAAGATCGGGGGGGGGGGTTAGTGGACCCTAAGCTCAGTATATTTTGTCACCTTCATAATATGCAAATCAAAAATTGATCTTTAGACAGTATTAAGAGAGGCCCAACATCCAGGACTCCTGTGCCTGGTCAGACATGAGGCATTGCATTCTAGCCTAAGCACCACATTTTAAATGAGAAGAATCAAGAGGGTGAAGATTCAAGAGATCATTCCAGATAAGGATTGGCTAAAGAGGAAATGGGAAGCTTTAGAGGTGATATCATAAGTGGCTGAAGGCATTTGAAGGGCCATCCTATGCAAAGAAGTATGAGACATTTGCTCTTGGTAGATGCATAGTGGATACAGAGTTGTATTTGAAGTGAGGAATACCTGAATTGGCATCCTGTCTCCCACACTTATCAGAGGTTTGTGATCCTTGGGAAGTTGCTTAACCTCTTTGGGCCTCAGTTTCCTCATTGGTATCTTGGGGTTAATAATAGTGTCTGCCTCACAAGGTTGTTGTGAGTTATCAGATGAGATAATATCTGTGAAGTGCTTTGCAAACCTCAAAGTATTAAAATACATGTTGGATATTTTTATGATTGGGCAGCTAGGTAGCCCAGTGAGTAGAGTGCCAGGCCTACTGAGTTCAGATCCAGCCTCAGACACTTACTAGCTGTATGACCCTGGGCAAGTACTTAACCCTGGTTGCCTCAGTTTCCTCATCTTTAAAAAATGAGCCAGAGAAGGAAATAGTAAAGTATTCTAGTATCTCTGCTAAGAAAACACCAAATGGGGTTACAGCGAGTCAGACATGACTGAAAACGTCTCAACAACACAGCAGTTTTTATGATAGGCCCCAGAGGATAGAACTAGTAAGGAGCAGTGGATAAAAATTGCATAGAGGATGATTTCAACTGATTATATGCAAAAACTTTTTCACAATTAGAGCTATCCAAGTGTAATATGGGCTGCCCAGAGAATTAATGAGTTCTCCCTCACTAAGTATTTTTGAAGGGAGGTCTGTCTGAGATATTAAAGAGAGGATTCTTCTTCAGATATCAGTCAGTCGGTCACTAAGCATTTATTAAGCCCCTATTATGAGCCAGTCACTGTGCTACTTCCAGGGATATAAAAAGAGGTGGAAGATAGCCCCTGGCCTTAAGAAGGTCACAGTCTAATGGGAGGAACAATAAATAAACAAATATATACAAGCAAGCTATATACAGGAAAACCTGGGAATAACTAACAGAAGAAAAGAACTATAATTAAGAGGGGGTGGCGAAGGCTTCCTGTAGTTTCTGGGTTGAATGAGATGGTCTCTGAGCTCCTTTCTTACTCTTGAGATGTTATGTTTCTGGTTTTAGGATTAAACTTTGTAATATATATATGATAATTACTGAATGAAAACATAAATGATAACACATATTGTTTATACCTTTTCTTTGGCATTTTGTCTTTTTTGTGCTTTATTTTTTCTTTTATCTATTTATTTCTTTTTAACATGCCATGTTGGGGGGGAGAACAACCCAATAACAAAAAGCAAGAAACATAAAGAAAGTGAAAAAAAGTATGCTTCAGTCTGTACTTAGAGTTTATCAGATTTCTCTGGAAGTAGATAGCATTTTTGTTTAGTCTCTTAATAATGCGGTTTTTCCGTTGTGTGATATTCCCAGCAAGATGAATATTTATTTGCATTTGATTATGACTATCAAAAATGGATTCTTTCTGTGGAATAGGGTTGGGCCTGTGATTCATTGTTGTTCAGTTGTTTCAGTCATGTCTGACTTTTTGTGACCCCATTTGTGGTTTTCTTGACAAAGATATTGGAGTGGTTTGCATTTCTTTCTCCAGCATTTTGCAGATGAGGAAACTGAGGCAACCAGGGTTAAATGATGTGCCCAGGGTCATACAGCTACTAAGTGTCTGAGGCCGTATTTGAACTCAGGAAGATGGGTCTTCTTTACTCTATGCCTGGGACTCTATCCACTGTAACGCTTAGCTGCCTTTGTGATTTATAGGGCTCCTGTTTTGAGCGCTGCTTGATGTGGATTAGTAAGAAAGCTTAAAAGTAGATAATGCTTGTTGTGACATTAGGTATTTATTGATAGTCTCACCTGACTTAGGAGTGTCCTTCCAGGAAAAAAGGCCACATGTGGTCCCCATGATATCATTTAAGCATCTAATAGCACTTGCAGTGTTAAAATAAGGGTCTCAAATCTAACACCCAAACTGGGTTAGGCTCTTGCCAGTCTGGTTTTGTTACTAGTCTCTGAACAGAGGAATGATAACCCTTTAGACTAAACCAACTAAGTGGAAGCTAAATATACCAACAAACACCTTACAGAAAGGATCTGTAGTGCATCAGAGAGCTGAAAACAGAGTAGCCCCAACCCCCTCTACTACTTCTTAGCTGTGTGACCTTAGATAAGGTACATCACTCTACTGGGCTTCAGTTTCCTCTAGCATAAAGTGAGGAGTTAGATTAGAGGATCCACAAAGTCCTTCGTAGTCCTGCTATCCTATTAAAACTTAATTGTTTCCAGAGAAGTATAATTTCTCTTATCCAAATATTGCAGGTGGATTGTATGTGTAACTTGGCTGAATAACATAGAAGGGATAGGGGAATTGAGGCTGTTGATTTATGACAGTAGAGATTAGGTTGGTAAACAAAACCAAAAAGTACCTGGGTAGGGGAGAATAGTAAGCAAGCTTTAGACATTGTTCATTTATAAATTGTTAGAATTGTGGTCCTTGCTGTCATTTACAATAGGTTATACGTGTGTGTGTATATGTGTGTGTGCATGTATGTGTACACATATATCATTTTGGTTGGTTGTTGTCCTTCATTCTCAAAGAGGACCAAAATGATATCACTATGTTGGAGTCAAGGTACACAGTGTATCTGTGTCTCATCAGACCAATACAAGCTCAGAAGGCTCCACCACAGGTCAGGTAAAAATAGTCTACCTGAACATTTGGAGTGGAGATGTCTCTAAATTTGTGCATCTCACGTTTCTTATGAGCTACTGCTATTCTGCTTCACTCATGGAGCATAGTGCCTTCTTTAATGGGAGAATGCCATGCTGGGTGGTCCTTTGCTTCCTATGTCATGCAATCCATTCCTAAGTTCTTCAGAGAAACTTTGAGTGTCCTTGTAACACTTCTTCTGACCTCCGTGTGAGCACTTGCCTGGTGTGAGTTCTCTGTAAACTAGTCTTTTAGGCAAATACATGTTTGACATTCAAACAACATGGTCAGCCCATATGAGTTACAGTATCTGCAGTATAGTTTAAATGTGCTACAAACAAAAGACATGTACCAATTCTCCCTCCACTTTAGTCTTGGCATGTAGCCTTTTAAAGTTAAATAATTTACTGTCCATGTGCAACTGACCTTGATGCCATTTTTGTCCTTGTTGAAGGCATCTGACAACATTGCTGAAAACATCATGTTATAAAGAATGGGAGCAAGCACACAGTCTTGTTTCATTCCATTAGTGACTGGGAAAGCTTGCAAGAGCATTGTGCATTGTCCAGAACGTGTGCAACCATGCCATCATGAAACTGATGTACAATACTGATGAACTTCTGTGAGCAACAAAATTTTGCCATGATTTTCCACAAGCCCTTGTGACTGACAATATCAAAGGCTTTGGTCAGATCAATGAATGTTGTGTATAGACCTTTGTTCTGCTCCTGGCATTTCTCCTGAAGTTGTTAAACAGTAAACACCATATCTACAGTTTCTTGATCCTTTCTGAAGCCACACTGGCTCTCAAGTAGGTGACCATCTTCCAGGTGAAGGATCAGTCAATAAAGGAGGACTCTGGCAAGAATCTTACCAGCACGAGTAAGAGGGACACTGCCCTGTGATTGTCACAGAACAATCTATTTCCCTTTCCTTTCTAGAGATAGACAGTGGAGGCATCCTTGAACTCCTGGGGGATAAGCTCCTCTTGCCATATAACCCAGAAATTTTTAGTCAGTTTTTATATGAGCAGTGGCCCCCCCTGCCTTGTAAAGCTCAGCTGAAATAGAATTATCATGACACTTTGCCAGGAGAGGAACCTAATGACATTCAAAACCTTTCCTTCAATTTTAAATTCAGCTAGAGAGGGATTAACTTCAACTTCAAGTACATGGTCAGTGGCTTCAGCATTGACTGATGATGGTCTGTTGAGAACACTATGAAAGTGTTCAGCCCATCTCTCCAGGATCATATCCTTATCACTAATCAACGTGACTCCATCAGCACTGAGTAGTTGAGATGCACCATAGGTCTTTGGCCCATAAGTAGCCTTCAGGGCATCATAAAAATACTTTGGATTGTTACTATCAGCATAAATCTGAATTTCATCTGCCTTCTTACTGAGCCAAGAATCTTGCATCTCTCTAAGCTTCACAGTGCTTCTTAGAGATGGATGAACAATTCTGCTAGTAAACTCTGTGGAGTTCTCATTTTTCATTTAGCAGCTTCTGTATTTCCCCATCATTTTTATCAAACTAATCTTGATGTTTGCCAGTGTTCTGGCCCAGATGAGTAAATGCATTTCTGTACACCAAATCTCTGAAAGCTGCCCATTCCTTTTCTATTCCGTTATTGTCAAGCATGTGTTGATCAGCTTTCCCTCCAAGTTAGCAACAAACTGTTCATGCTCAAAGAAGTGCTCAGATCTGTTGACATTAAATTATCTGGTAGTCACTTTGCCTTGGTGCCACTGCTTTTGTTGAATGCAAATATTTAGCTTAAACATCAGTCCAGCACTCTGCACCACATGTCGCTTTTGTCAATCTCATATCCTGTCTTTTTCTTCTTACATTGACCTAGTCTATTAAATGCCAACATTTGCTGCAAGAGTGCATCCATGAAGTTTTATTACCTTTAGGTAAATGGAAGACAGTGTTGGTGATGAGAAGGCCATGAGATACACAAGTCTTCGATAGTAAATGACTGTTGCCATCACTGCTTCTGATTCCTTTCCTCTTAAGGACTGCCTGCCATGACTGGTCATCTGTGCCTACTGTTACATTAAAGTCACTCTTAATTATAAGCTTGTCCTTTTTCAGCACATTGATGATGAGAGTCTCCAGATCTTCATAAAATTTTTCTTTGACCTCCTCAGTGTTTGTCATGGTGGGAGCATACACACTGCTGATGGTGGCGTAGTGCTTTCCTGCAAGTGGCAATCACATTGTCATGAGCCTGTCATTCATTCCTTTTGGTAGGCATACAAGCTTATTGACTTGATTAATTTTGATTGCAAAACCTACACTAATTTCACAGCACTACCTTTCACTGTGGCCACTCTAAAAAAACATATATCCAGCTCCAGCTTCAGTAAAATGGCCTTCATTTGCCAGCCTTGTTTCACTCAGGGCTGCTATTTGTCTGTGATACCTGTTGAGTTCTTTTGCTACAAGAGCTGTTCCTCTTTCAGGTCTACTGGATTTTGTGTCATCCATAAGTATGCATACATTCCATGTACTGTAGGAGAGTGGAATCATCTTTGCGAAAGGTTTTGTATATGTATATTTTTTGTTTTGTTTGTGGGATCTCTGCCTACTATAGTAAGCAGGCCAGGTTAGGTGAAGCAGACGATTTTTAGGGCACCTTTCTAGCCATTCCTCATGCCAGGAGGCAAACAGAGCAGTCCTTAAAAAAGGCTGCTTAGACACCTGGGGATTGCTAAATCTCACTGTTGCTTCAGTACAATGAGAAGATGACCCTGTGGCCTGGGCTGCCTGTGTACAAGGTTGTGACTACAGCTCCCAGTGTATCCACACCTGCTCATTTGTCATTCCCTTGTCACCACAGGACTTTGAAGTAGGTGAATATGGTAAAATGGTTTAGGTGCTATCCTTTGATTCATGCATAAATTGGATTTAAGTGAGACAGAGTTGCATGAAGTTATTGGCTTCACTCTCTTTTCCAGAGTCATCAGAGACTAGTGGTAAGACAAAGTCAAGACAACTGGCAGTGGCCTGGAATGCAGTGGACGACCTTGGCATTTTGTTGTTTAACTAAGCTCTAAGTGCTCCAAAGTGCCTGCTTCAGCTGCCTTCATGACTGTTGGAACAAATTGTTCTCATTCCACCCATTCTGTGGGTGGGGGGAGTCTTCATATGCTTGGAGTAGACACTCCCCGTTTGAGAACCCTCGGGTTACCCTCAGACTGGTTTAGCCCATCTGCTGTAATGGTTTGCTGCGATATGGTCACTGCACTTGCTACAGCTTATTGGGAGCCAAGGGTGAGAGTTGGGTGAATCAGGTTGATCCAAAGATAGAAAGTAGCCCTGAAAAGGGCTCAGCAGCCCTCACACCAGAGGTACTAGTCTTCCCTGAACACACCTTACACCTCATACACACATATATGTGTGTGTGTGTGTGTGTGTGTGTGTGTGAGAGAGAGAGACAGAGACAGAGAGAGACAGAGAGACAGAGAGAGGTGCACTCACACTGTCAGAAAGTTAGAGAGAGTAGGCTAGAGAGGTTAGGTATTCATTACTTAGTAACCTGGCTAGATTATTGGAGGTATTATTTAATGACAATAATCAGAGAATTCTCAGTAATTTCAGGAGTGTATTTAGAGAACACTTAGAGGAACCTTTCACCATGTACCATCTTTACAAATGTGAACTCACTGACTTTCAGAATGAGTGGCCTTCTTTAGACCCTTCCATTATGCCTTCCTTCCCTAGGTAACTCATCAGTGGCAGGTGGGGTTTATTTCATCAGCATAGAGATTTAAGGAGAGGATCCATATCAGAATTTGTAGGAAAAACTATCCCAATAAAATTATGTTGAAAGAGAGAGGGATAGAGCTGGCTGGGATCCTAGAGCAGCGTATCAACACAGGAGAGGCGGACGTTGGGGGTTGGCATTTTCCTTCTGTTTGTGTCTGTGTACTTTGATGATTAACCAGCCTTTGGTGAAGATGGTGCGGACAGTAAGGGGTGTGTGTGTGTGTGTGTGTGTGTGTGTGTGTGCGCGCGCGCGCACATGCACATACATGTGTATTTGCACATGTTTCTAAGTGTATGTATGTCCTGGGTGGTTTGTTGTCAACATCCTTGCTTATTTTAACGCCCTGGAATCTGGGGACCACAAAGAAAAGTCGTTCTTAGGTTAAACAGAAATTATGTGGCATATAGAAAAGTTTGAGATCCATCCCCTCCCTTTTAGGGGAGCACCTGGTCAGGTCTAGGAGCCATGGTGATACTCAGACATACAAACTGTGTCCATCATTATTGGTGGGCAACTCAAAGTGGGAAAGAGAGAAGATGAAGGACATTGGAGAATCACCAGCCCCCGGGAATCACGAATAGAAGCAGGATCCTGAACCAAGAGGGCGGGTGTGCTGTGGGAGAGCTTCCCTGCAAGAAGCTCATTTGGCCAGCAGTAGACACATTTTTCTCATTTCATGAATCTGACTCCACAACTCAACTGAAAGTATCATCCTAATGCAGCTGCAGAAACAGAAACTTGTCACAAAGACTTCTACAAAACAACTCTGGGGTATTACCATACATCTGTCAGATTGGCTAATAGGGCAGAAGAGGAAAATGACATATGTTGGAGGAAATATGGGGAAACTGAGACACTAATTCACTGCTGATGGAGTTGTGAACTGATCCAACCATTCTGGAGAGCAATTTGGAACTATACCTAAAAGGCTATAAAACTGCTAACACATTGATCCAGCAATACCACTTCTAGGTCTCTATCCCAAGAGATTAAAAAAAAAAAGGACAAAAATATTTATAGTAGCTCTTTTTTATTGTGGCAAAGAATTGGAAATTGACGGGATGTCTGTCAGCTGGGGAATGGTTCAACAAGCTGTGGTGTATGATTGTGATGGATTACTTTTGTACTCTAAGAAATGGTGAGTATGCACTGAGAAAAGCTTGGAAAGAGTTACATAAACTGATACAAATTGAGATGAGGAAAATTCCCTCATCTTTCAAGATTGAATCTTTTTGGTAACTTACATCTCATAAGTAACCTCTGCCCCTCTGTTGGACCCTCTGTCTGGAGGGCAGGGCCCTCAGCTCTAGGGACTCTATTTAAGAAAAGGGGCTTGGCATAATCTCCTTCCTATTTCCCATCTGCTACATGGCTTTTGAATTTATTTGGGCTTTTCCATTATGCCCCTGAGTTCGGTACCTTCTTTCCCATCTTCTTCCTCATACTCCACTTTTTAGCTTTTCTGTGTGGTCTTCTATTAGATTGCTTCTGGAGAGCAGAGACTGTCTTTTTTTTAAAACTTGTATTTGTATTTCTAGTACTTAGCACATAGTAGGTACTTAATAAATGTTTATTGACTGACAGTGGTACCCCTTGTGATATACAGGAGTCAGAGTAAGCTCTATGTAACTGAATATTAATGTGCTATTATGCATAAGCTGCTGGGATTTTTTTTTAATAGATTGGATTAGGGCAGTGCACACAGTGTATCTTTTGGCAAATCAGAGCATTATGAAAGTGAAATCCGAAAATATAGCTCTTCCATTTGAATAAAAATAGGATTCAGAAAAGATTATCTGAAATCTAGTTCAAGAGTTAATGTACTTCTTCATAAACACAAACAGCAGTGATGCAGTTAGGATGTCTGATTTATTATTCCAAATTCTTTTTGACTGCTGTGAATTCAGTGATCCAGTTGAATAGCCTCTGTTACTATGAAGTTTTAATAGTTAACAGTCAGAAACTTAGTGGTAGACATAAGAGCTAACTGAAAAATGCTAATACCAGTTCCCTTGGAAATATTAACTTGAAGCCTGTCCCTTCCTGGCCTGGCCTTGAAGCTTTTTATACTACAAACTTGAATGGAGGTACTGAATATGACTTGAGCATTGATTTTTCATAATAGTGAAAGGCAAACTCCTAATTTAGCTTCTACTTCAGCATTATTTTCTTTTGCTGGATAGCTTGCTTATCCTATACCGTCACTTTCTTGGCCAGAGGGAAAAGTAATGAGAAAATAATTCTTTCGTTGGTAAAGTGAAGTAAGAAGGTGTTCTGCTTAAGGGAAAATGCAACCAGTAGTTGGTTGTCTATTTTAGTCTTGCTGTGAAGCTTCCAAATCTTGCCTATCCAGCACACTTTTGATTTATGCCTGTGAGACCTCAGAGAAATCAGAACTATTACTAAATTAGGTTCTTCCTTTTATTGCCTCTGTGTTAGGTTTCCAGAGGAATTTGTTTATTTGGTAAAGAACTGACTTTGTCTATTTCAAATGCACTTTTATAAAATTTCCTTTCTGACATATTGAGATGTCAGAGAATTTTATATTTTCATTTATATTTATATTTTCATAAAATGGCATATTATATTTTATATATTTTATTTATATTTATGTTTTCATAAAATGGTGTATTATAAGTTGACATTTGCTATAGCAAGTGATGTTTCCATTTCTGGTCTGCTTCTGGGCAAAACCAACATGTATGTATATTGGACTAAAATTTGTAGAGAAAGAGGGATGATATTGCCAGAAGTGGATAAGACCAATGTAGACTGTTTGACAGATGAAAAAATATTCTAAGCCCAAAGATTCTTTTTTTTCTTTTTTAGCCTGTCTTCTAGGTGAGAATATTTAGATAATCATTCTGAGGGTCACTAGCTCCTATCTGGCACAGTGGTGCATGTTACTAGCCAGTGTCATGGATGGAATTGGAGTATAATCAAATCAAGCCAAAGCTAATTGTATATATCAAGTAAAGGGAATAAAACAGTGAAGGGTGTTCAGAAAGACTTTATAATATAGTGGTAATTTAGACCAACAGGGAATAAGAGAATAACGGGCCAAAAGAACTAGCAGTCAGCCTACCTAGGAAACACTGCATCATTGCAACAAGCCTTACTGGGAAGTAATTTTTTATAACTGATGAATTTGGTGTCTTCAGTTGTAAAAGTAACAACCATTGTGCACACCAGGGAGAGCTTCTTTAGCATCCAAAAAGACTCTTTGTGGTTAGTGTGTATCTTTTTTTTTTTCATTAAATTTGCAATTCCTTCCCGCCATTATCCCAGTAGGTTTTGTTCAGCACTCTTAACTGTTGCTAAATGCTACTGGCTTTGCATGTGGAGGAGTTCTCATTTCTGTTTAAGTTCTTCCGAATTTTGTTCTGTGAATATGTCTATTCTCTAGTGCCGATAAGAAATTTTGATAAAATGTTTAAATAAAATAGTGACTTAGAAATTGCTATTTTCTGTAGGAAGTGATATTTCTATTTCCTAGCAGCTTCTAGCAAAATTATTTTGTGAGTTCATGAAATTGAATCTATCATCTTTGATTTGTATAGCTGAAGACGGATTAAAGATAGGTTTGTATTTTTTTCCCTTTGAGTTCAGATCCTGTGACCTTCAGTTTGGATATGAATGACTCAGTGAAAAAGCCTGATCCATTGATTGTCAGGCCTCAGGCTGGAGTGTTGTCATGCCTGAGTCAAGCCAAGGATGGTTCAGAAAATAAACGCAAGGTTGCAAGCCTTGGCAATTTGCATAAGAAGAATTGTTTTATTATGATTATTATTGTTTACTTTTTATCAGAGAAGCTAGCACAGATACATTTTCATTAGTTATATAATTGGAAGAGTAAACTAGGGAACATAAAATACACATACCGAAATAAGATTAAACACTCATTGTTAAAGTTACGGAGTTTGTTACAATATTCAATGCTTTAATCAAGAAGTAGTGATAAAATGTGTATTGACTTTCAGGCATACTAGAATTAGATAGATGAAAACAAACAGAAATATCTTCATTGTATTATATAATCTTAAAATAGTTATTTAATAACTCAGCCTTTAAAGTTGATTTCTTCAACTTTTAATCACACGTAGGTAAAACTAATAGCTGATACAGTTGTTATCAGCAGGTCTTTTTTTTTTTTTTAGCAAGATATTCTGTCTGTATAATCCAGATGTTCCCAAAATGAAAAAAGTGCTTAAGATGCATATTTGATTATGCAGCTCTCAGAAAAAAGGCAGAGAACTAGAGAAGGGCAAAGGAATGCAAAGGAGTATTTACTTAATGGATAGACCCGGGGCTAGTAGCATCAAGTGCATTTTCCTTCTGCTGGTTAAGTCATTTCATGGCAGTTGGACTTTTGCAGTGCTGTACAACAGTTGGAGCAAACAATTATGCAAAAGCAGTACAACTTGTTCTTAATTCCTGTTCACAAATTGACTTCTAAAGAGAAAAATGTTTGGCCCCATTTTATAGAATTTACATCGTTAGACACCTACTGCATTGCTGATCACCAAAGAGATGCCCACCACCCTTGAACTGGGGGCCTTTGAATATGGAAAGTTAACTTAGGATAGCTCTCTAAAGCTTAAGATTAAGAGAATTTGGCTCTTCCATCTTGATGGGAGTGACCAGCGCCATTTTTCCTGCTACAGAGCTTCCGGGAATTTATAGTATTATAAAATACGGGTCCAAAAAGAAAATGGGACAGAATTAAATAGAAGGGTGTGTTTAGTTTTATACAGTCTTTTGAAATACGGGCAATGTGTTAGCAAGAAAAAGATGATTTAATCAGTAATTATCTTTTTAAATCTTTCAGGTAAGAAATTTTGTGTATGCTCAGAATCAAAGCTAAATCTTGGCTTGCTTTGTGCTTTTTCACCTTTGTGTTTTTGCTCTTTGTGGGTCTTCCACATGTGCCTCTAAAATCCCTTCCAGCTCTAAATCTATGGTCCTTTAATCTCTGCTAGTTGAAATCCTACCCATCATTTAAGGTGTTGCTCAAGTGCCACCTTCTCTAGGAAGCCTGACATTTCTTGATTTCCATAGTTGGAAATGACCTTTTCCCTCCTTTGACCTCTTATAGTATTTGGTTTTTCTGGTATGAATTTTACATGTTCCATTTTGTTTTATAATTATTTGTATATATGTCATAGTTCCCTTTACAACTATTTAAGCACTAAGACTTATTTAAATTATTATGTCCCGCAATGCCTAGTACACAGTGGGCATTTTGTAAATGTTTTATTGAATAAAATCCAAGAAATCAACTCTCAAGGGTTATCCTTAGGGAAGTATGCATTTAGCTTATACACTTGCATTTACATTTGATAGAACTTCAGTGTCTTTATTTTACAAATGAGGTAACTGAGGCCAAGAGAAGAAGTAACAAATTCAAGGTTACACACTAAGTGGCAGAGAGAGGCTTTGAACCCAGGTCATCTGACTCCAAATTCAGTGTACTGGTAACTCCTTCCTCTCATCTGTTCAACTGTGTGGTGACTTCTGATTTTCTGAATGGTGAGTCTAAGTTATTACTTAGATTGCTTAGTGATGAATTCAGCAAATTCTTACTAATCATGTACTTTGTTTAATTTACTGTGCTAAGCCCTGGGGAGATAAAGTGATTAATAAGGGTGGATCCTTACCTTCAGTGAAATATAGTGAGACATCAAAAAAACCAATTACTTATGTTGAAGATTAAAACAGAAGAGAATTTTCTGGTTCATACTGCTAGCCAGCAAATTAAAGGAGAAGTATTCTATTTGATTATAACTTTATTTTATTCATTTGATGTATGTGGGTCTTTCCATGTTGCATCATTATAGTCATTGCGCATATTGTTTTCTTGGCTCTGCTTACTTCACTGTATATCAGTTCATGTAGATCTTTACATGCTTTTCTCCATTCATCTCACATATTATTTCTTACAGCACAATAATATTCTGTTGCATTCATGGCAACTTGTTTAGCTATTCCTCAATCGATGGACATCTATTTTGTTTTCAATTTTTTGTTATCACAAAAATGCTCATATAAATATTTTGGTATACGTAGGATATTTCTTTTTATTGATAGCTTCCTTGGGGCATAAGCAAGTAATGGAGTCTCAGGCTCAAAGGGGATGACGTCTTAGTCACTTTATTTGCATAATTCCAAATTGTTTTACAAAATGGTTTTGTCATTTCATAGCTCCACTAACAATGTATTAGTATATCTATAGTTCTACAACCCCTTCAACATTCAGTGTTGTTATTTTTCATCATCTCTGCCAATTTACAAGGTATGAGGTGAAACTACTGGGTTCTTTTGATTTAGATTTCTCTTTTTAGTGATTTGGGGTATTCTTCCATGTGGCTGTGAATACCTTACAATTCATCTTTTGAGAACTGTTTACTCATATCCTTTGGCCACTTATCTATTAGGGAATAGCTTTTAGTCTCATATTTGTTTATATATCTTGGATATCAAACCCTTCTCAGAGAAATTTGATGTAGAGGTTTTCTCCTCAATCAATTTTGTGCAGAGCTTTTCAGTTTTGTGTAATCAAAAGTTATCTAATTTATCTTTTCTGATTGCCTCTATCTCTTGTTTGATTAAGAATATATCTCTTACCTATAGCTGTGGGAGGTATATCATTCTGTGTTTTATTGGATTGCTTAATTCATTCATATTTAAAGTTATGTTTATATTTTCTACCATTTGACTCTTTTTTTTCAATTTTTAATTTTTTCCCCAATTCTTCTGTAAACACAGTATTATGTTCCTTCAATTACTTCTCATTTACCCTTTGGAGTTTTGCTTATTAGTTCTTTTTTCCTGCTTTTATCTGGTTATTTAATTCTTTCCTGTCTTTTTTTCCTTTCAGTTACTTAAATTGATTATACTTTTCTTTCTTTCAGCCAGTTCTATTCATTAGTTTTTTAAATTTCAATTTTTGTTCCCCTTTCCAGAGAGTTTCTCTCACTGTCTTCACTATCTGTCCTCTCTTTCTGTCTACTTTAATTCCTCATTCTCTGCTTTATGACCCCTATAATTATCTAGTCTTTCTGTATTCTCTCTATTCCTCATGCAATCAAAACTTCGAAGGTATCCATTCTGAACTCTCGCCTCTAGGCAGTTTCTGTCACTGCTTTGTAGAGCTTGCCCTATAGAGTCCCCTTTTCCATTGTTCCTCGCTCTTAGAATAAGTCCAGTTCTTGCAGATGATAGAGAAGACACTGTCCAGTTGTAGGACATCTCCCCTTTCCTGCCCCAACCCCCCTCCATGTTCCAGATTATACAGCTTGACATTGATTTACACCCTCCCCCTGGTTACTTTTTCTCCATTTGCCTTAAAATCTCTTCCCTAGTTCCATGTCCTTCTACTTTCCTAGGTGCCATATGCCCCCAAAGTGTTCCAACCCCCACCCCTTCTGAGGTAGGACAAGTGGTCTTTTCAAGGACCAGATCCCCCAGACACCACATCCACAAAAGGTCCCCATCTCCCTGCACAGAACATCTCTTTTGCACCCATCAGAGCACTCATCAAGAGAATTCCCTCTCACTGCCAAAGCAAGCACTCCTTCCTTCCTCCCTCCTCCTCACCTACTCCACTGCCAGCTCTTCTCTCATTGAGGCTGCAGAGATGATCTTCTCATTTCTAGTCCCTAGTTTTACCTGTGTTCATCACTTACTCCCCTTGATCTCTCTGTTACCCTTCTTCCTTAAGTTCACCCTGTCATTTTGTAGTATAGGGTAACAAAAAAAACAAAACCAAAAAACATTGATTCACCTGTGGTCAGGGTGTTGCCATATTCTGACCATAATGCACCACACCTGTCTCTTCACTATTACTTCCACTGGACTTCCACCTTCACCCCTGTCTCCTTGTGTACCTGTGACTCCAAGAAGCTATAGCATTTGCAGTGGCCACACCCTTATAAACTGTCTTGGCAGATGGCTAAACCAGGTTGAGTATAACTGACAGGCCTCAAACCTGTCAGTGAGTTAGGGGGATGTCTACTGCAAGCATCTGAAGCCTTTTCCCAAAGGAATGGGTAAATGAGAATCAGTTGTTACAATGGCCATGAAGGTGGCTGAAGCAAGCACTGTGGAGTGCGTAGAGCTTGGTCAGACGTTGAAGATGCCAAGGTCATCCACTGCATCCTGGGCCATCACCAGTCATCTTGACTTTTGTACTTTGATGACTCAGAGAGAGTGAGGCTGAAAACTTTTTTGCAACTCTGCCTCACATAAATCCAATTCACATGCAAGTCAAGACATGATGTCATTGGTTCTCTTCAAAACAAAGGACAACAACAATAGCATTTAGAAGGAAGTCTCTTACTGGTCTCTCTGTTATTATTCTGTTGCTGTAGCTGTCTGTATTCATTTACCCCTCCTACATTTCTGTTGTCTTGTGTTTGAGAAACAATCCCTTTAGGTCCAGTTTTCTTTTTAAGAATGTTCTAAATGTCCCTTTATTATTGAGTGTCTGTCTCTTTTTTTTATTTATGGTTAAGCTCAGATCTTTAGGGTAGGTTACCCTGGGCTGCATCCTGAGCTTCAATGCTTTTTGGAACACATTCCATTCCCTCCTGTATTTTCTTGTGGGTGCAGAATTGTCTTGTGTTTTTTGAATCTTTTTTCTGTGTAATTGAAGGTCTTTCTCCTACCTGCTTGGAGAAATTGTTGTTTCTGAACTGAATTATTAAATTTAATTGCTATGTATCTCGGAATTTTCAGCCTTGAGTTTTGTTTTGTTTTGTTTTTCTAGAGGTGATATATGAATCCTTTGAATGGGTATTTTATTTTTTATATTCAGAAGTTCTGGCAGTTTTTTACATTATTTCCTGCATTATGATTTTAGGTCTTTTGTCCTGTATTATTCTTCTGGGATACCTGTAATCTTACTTTGTTTCTACACCTTCTGTCTTTGTTTGCAGAGTTAACATATATCTAAAAATATTATTGTTTTTTCTCTTCTTCTGGATTGCTCTTCACTTCTGTGTATTTGCATTTCCAATCTATTGTTCTTTCTTTTGTTTCTTTGATGAGACTTGCCTTTGAAGATTTGTTTTTCTGTTCTGCCCATTATTTTTTCTGTGTGGGCCATACATTCTGATCTCATAATTCTAATTTCTCTTTTAAATTATTCAAGAATAGCATGTTGCAGTTCCATGTTCTCCTCAAATTCTACAGGGTCCTCTGTCTCATCAGTGTTGGATCATTTTCCTTTGCTTTGAAGTATTTATTCATAGATGCCTTAACTAATTTACTAGATCTGGAGGTCATATTTTTTTTTCTCCTGTAAATGTTCCCCTGTTAATTTTCATATTCACACACACACACACACATATGTGTGTGTGTGTGTGTGTGTTTTCAAGGTCTCAAGTTTTCTCATTCCTGAGACATTTGGTAATTTCTTATTTTCCCCTATTACTCACTTTCTCTCTCCCTTCTCTCTGATAGTGGTTTCCTTGGGGGTTGGATCTCAAAGTGTCTCAGCCTCCTATGCTGGGCAATTCATGATGCACTAGCCTAGGTCTCTGTCTCATGTGACGGGATAAAATGGCCTCAACTGGGTGCTAAGCTCTTTCCTTCAGGCTTAGTGGAGTAGTGCACAGCAACTCCTCTCCCCCTTCCCCAGCCCATGACCTGTGCTGCTTTCTCTGTTCCTCAGTTCTCTGGCTTTTAGAACTGGCAGTTCAGAGTATTACCATGGTGGTGCTTTGGGGTTAGTTTCTCTAGTTTGCACCTCTGAGGCTCTGGGAGGAGAGAGGTGTTTGGTATGGTGTTGTTGAGCTCTAGTTTAAGCCCAGATCTATCCCCTGCCCCTTTTGCTGTGTTCTTGGCTCTCCTGCAGAGATCTTTTGCAGCATTGACTGCAGGGGTTGTGGCACTGGAGTGCTGGCTGCAGGGCTAGCTGTGAAGCTCCAGAAGGCTCTTGCCTCTAGGGTACTCACTGGCACTGGCATTAGCCTTCTGTCCTGGCCCCAGCTACCTTCTGTCCCAGGAGCAATGCTGCAGCCATGGCTGCCTAGCTTATTCTAAGCAAACCTTTGTGACGTGGAGCCTGGATCTCCATTCTGCTGCAGAGAGGGGATGACCAGGATGTGAAGTTGGGCTTTGTTCTGAGTCCCTCTGCTGGGTGTAGCCTCATGGTGGGTGTCATGGGAAGTGGATGAGGGGGGGTCAGTTTATAGTTTGTTTATTGACTTTTGTGTGTCCTAATCATGGAGATAGCTGAAGTTAAATTGCTTTATCTTTGGCATGTAATTTCTGTTTTGGAAAGGTTTAAGAGGTTAAGAGGATCAGAGAAACCGTGTCTGGTCCTCCGTCTTGTTGATCACATGACCCAGGAAATATCAAGCACTTAATAAAAGCTCCTTAACTTGACTTTCTGACTCAGTTCTCTATATACTCCCTTCTCTTTCCTCTTGAGCCCATTTTAGTTTTTAACATTTTATTTTTATGCACTAAACAGTTTAAAGAGGATCAGGAACTACTATAACTTTATGGAAAGTATAGTGAATTTGAATTATGGCAGGAGTTTGGTGTGGGGGACCTATGACATTTGGATGGTAATTCAGGAAGAAGTAGTGTCAAGTTTGAGAATAAGTGGTAGGTTAAACCCTTTCAGTTCTTTCACAGGCCGTCCATCACCCCTGTACTGGCTACACTCTCTTGCCTTCCCTGTGTTGATCCTTTGGTGAGCCAGTTCAACTTTACTCTATACTTTACACTTGAATCTCTTGCCCTCTTATCCTGTTGCTCATCATACCTTGCCAAGTACCAACCTTGAATTACTCCTATCATCTACTTCTGTTCAGTGGAACTGGAGAAAATCATGAAACCATGCTGACTAGGTTCACTACAAATATGTTACATAATCTCTGTTGGGTTCTCATAGCAGTAAGGCAGTCTTTTTACATATCCTGAATAGATTCACAATCCTGCTCATCACAGTAACTATTCCAAACCTTTTCATCCCTCCATAAGCCTCTCATGGCACTCTGTCTTCCACCCTCTCAACTAAAGGCCTTGCTTTATACTTTATTGAAAATATTGAGGCTATTCCAAGAGAACCCCTTTTTCTCCCATCCTTAGATTCCTTCCTTCTTCACTCCTTCATATGAAGAGGTGGTTTTTCTTTTTACCAAGACTAACTCCTATATGCACCCTCACTCCCATTCCATCTTATCTTTTCTGAAGATTTCCACCACTTTCATCCCCACCCCCTCTAGTTTTCAATCTCTCACTTTGTGCTGGCTCTTTGCCTGCTGCCCACAAACATGTCTCTTCTATTCTTTAAAAAAAAAAAGCTCACTTGAGCTGACTTCTCACTAGATACTGTTTTATATTTCATGTCCTTTTAATGGCTGACCTTGAGAAAACTATCTATAATCAGTGCCTTCACTTCCTCTGTCTCACTCCCTTTAAACCCTTGCTTCCAACCTCATCATTCAGTGAAACTGCTTTATCTAGAATTTCCAGTGACCCCTTAATTGCCAAATCTAATGGCCTTTTAAAATAATATCCTTTTCTCAGTCCTCATCCTTCTTAACCTTTCTGCAGCCTTTGACACCCTCCTCTCCTGTCTATTCTTGTCTCGAGATTTTTCTTATACTGCTCTCTCCTGGTTCTTCTGCTTGTCTGACAAGACTTGTTCTTTTGCTGGATCTTTCTCTAGATCACACCTTGGAAGTGTCCTCCAAAAGTCTCTCCTTCCTCTATACTGTCTGTCTTGGTGATCTATCTCTTCAACTCCCATGGATTCAACGATCAGATTTAGTCATTTCTCTGCAGGTGATTTTCACATCTACTTAACCTATCCATATCTCCTTAGACCTTTAGTGTCACAGTCCCAACTTCCTATTGGATATGTCAAACTGGATATTTATACAGACAGATCAATCTCAACATGACCAGAACAGAGTTTATTATCTTTCCCACAAAACACTGACCTTTCTTAAACTTCCCTATTACTGTGGAAGGCATCATAATCCTCCAAGTCACCCAGGCTTGGTTGTCATTCATCATCCCCAATGCTTACTCTTACTCATCCCACATGTTCAGTCTTTTGTCAACTCTTGTTGTTTCTGCCTTCAAAGCATCTTTTATACATGCGCCCTTCTGTCCACTCACACAGCCACTGCCTGGGTGCAAGCCCCTGTCACCTCATACTTGGACCATTTCACTGGACTTCTGGTTGGTCTCCCTGTCTCAAGTCTTTCCCCAGTCAGTTCTCTACTAAGCTGCCAAATTGTCGGCATCCTCCTACTCAATTTTCTCTAGTGACTCCGTATTACCTCCAGGATTTTTAAAAAAAATCCTCTGTTTGGTTTTTAAAGCCCTTCAGAACCTTTCCATTTTTCCATCCTTCCTTCTTTTTTTATTCCCCCTCATGGCCCTTTCTTACCTTTCCCAGCTTCTTATGCTTTATTCCCCTCTGTATACTCTAGAATCCAGCATCGCTGTTAATTGCACATGACACTCAATCCCCCTAGCTCTGTGCCTTTTCATTGGCTGTCTCATGCCCAGAATTCTCTCCTTCCTCATTTCCACCTCCTGGCTTCTCTGGCTTCCTTTAAGACTCAGCTCAAATCCCACTTTCTGTAAGAGGTTTTTCTGGTTCTTCCCCTATACACTGCTAGTACCTTCCTTCCCATTTACACTCTGTATCTCTTTCCAGGTGCATAGTTATTTACATGTTGTCTCTCCCAGTAGAATGGGAGCTCCTTAAGGACAGGGATCATGTTTTTGCCCTTCTTTGTATCCCTAGTGCTTAGCACAGAGCCTACCTGGCTAAATAGGTGTTTAATTTATTAAGTAAGCTGCTTAAAAAATTCTTGTTGACTGATTGACTGAATGAGGGCCCACAAGGAAAAGTGAAAGGATGCTAATATTATTGTCCACTTTGCTTACTTTAGATCCATAAAATCCTTACCTGAATTTTATATGAAAATGAGGGGTGAGGAGGTTCCTTCTTAGGGGGATTGTTAAGAAGAGGGATGTTGGTAAAAATTATGAAGTAATAACTAAGTATTACCATTGTCTGGATGCCCACTGCACTTCCGAGGGGAAGGCAAAGAGTAGGTCAGTGGGTGGGAACCAGTGCTGGAGAGATTGCATAGCAATGAATGAGAAAAGAAACTGAGAGAATGATGAGGCAGGGGCCCAGGGGTGGGGAACCTGTGGCTTCGAGGTCACATGTGGCCCTCTAGGTCCTCAGGTGCAGCCTTTTGACTGAATCCAAACTTCGCAGAACAAATCCCCTTAATAAAAAGATTTGTTCTATAAAACTTGGAGTCACTCAAAAGGCCACACCCGAGGACCTCGAAGGCCACATGTGTCCTCGAAGCCACAATGAGCTAGACCATAGTCTGAGCAAATTGGCCACCTTTCTTTCAGAATGACCAGTTATGTTGGCAGAGTTTTGCTCTGGAGTATTGCCTTTAATCAGCACCTAGAACTTTCTGAGAATATCTGTGGGGTGCGAGTGGGGGAGGGTAGAAGCAGAGTTGGAGACACATTTGTTAGTTTTCTCTTCAAAGCAGTGGTTTTCAAACCTTTTATTGTTCATGCTATACTTTTTTGTCCTGATGAATTGAAGTGGTTGGTCTTTAGTTGGCAACAAGGAAGGGTTCCAACTCTACTCCAGACCCATTTGCTATCCTGTTTGCTTTTCTCCTCTCATACCCATCACATTCTTTTTTCTTCACTTTCCAGTACTTGCAGGGGAGGATGTGACTTGGTTAACCTTGGAATAGAATAGGTATTGTGACCTTCTCGATGCCAGGCAGCAAAGTGCTTCCTTCCATCCTTTCTTTCTTTCTCTCATTTTCTTTTTTTCTTTCTTTTTTTCTTTCCCTTTTGCAGTCTACTGAAACTTATGGAGCCCTTCTTAGAATTATGTTTTTAAATGCATTTAAGTAAAATACATAGGGTTATAAAACAAACCAATTATATTAAAATATAGTTATCAAAATATTGTTTTAAAAGTTAATGGACCCCAGGCTTAGACCCCCTGCTTCAAGGCATAGTATTAAGAGGCTCTGCTGAGGTCCTCTTAGGGGTTCCTGCTTACTGTCCACTTCATCTCAGAAGGGTTGAGCTGAGTTGTAATTAGGAGTTTTTCTGAGACCCTGAAATTTTTGTGTCCTGCATATTTTCTAGGATAGTGCCATGTAGTAGATACTCAGTATATTTGTTCAGTGAAGCAATGAATGGTTATCATCCCCCAGCAGAACAGCTTTTCTTGGAATGTTTTGGGTAGGAGTAGACTAACAGTAACAGCTATTTGCCTTTAAAAACACAAACACATACAACTGTAAAGAAATATACAAGTTGTAAAAGAAAATTTTGAATTTTTGGAACAAAAAACCAGACCCGCCCAAATGATTTTAATGAATTCTAAATGTCTTCAGGGTTGTAAAGCAGCTCAGGATTTTTACTCTTCTTTAATAGATTAAAGCCTAAAACAATCCTTTAGGGGTCATTATCTGTTGTATCTTTTCATAGATTACAAAATACTTTTTTCAAGTTATATATCCCCATTTTATAGGTAAGGAAAGTGAGAGAGAGAGAGAGAGAGAGAGAGTTCCCTCTTATTTGCCCTAGATTGCCTTTTGAGCCAAGGCCTAAGCATTAAAACTGAAGTTTCTGACATCTGACTTTAAAATCTGTTATGAGTTTGGAG
The DNA here is from genome assembly GCF_900497805.2 of Vombatus ursinus. Classification (NCBI taxonomy): domain Eukaryota; kingdom Metazoa; phylum Chordata; class Mammalia; order Diprotodontia; family Vombatidae; genus Vombatus; species Vombatus ursinus. The sequence continues at coordinate 20,504,930 of NW_020954571.1, read as the reverse complement.
TTAAGATGCTTTTTATGTCAGATCTTTGCTGCCTTCTTTACCTGTTGGAGATGTGGTGGGATGTTGTCCTGGTGGATGGGGCCTTCTACCTCAGCTCTAGCCAGGTGGTAGAGCTGATGCTTTGATTTCTCTCTTGTTTTGTGTGTGGAATTTGTGAGTAGCTTGATGTATTTGACATCTGTGTGACAGCTTCTTGTATATGAGAAGAGCAGTATGCTGCAAGGCCCAGCTGTGTGTATTTATCTGTACATCAAGCTGAGGAGCAGCAGTTAGCCAGATCTGACAATCAAATATGAGCTCCTTCCACCTACACTCAAGAGTGCATTTTAATGTGGTGTGTGTTTGCCAGGGAGTTGGCATTTGACACAAACAAAGAAATTGTCAGGTTTCTTCCCCCTTCTGTTTGCTAGCCTGTGTTTCAGATGTTTTCCCAAATAAATGCTTGATTGTTGAACAAAAGTGTGCTTAAAAAAAATCCCTTGTATTCTCTTTGTCTTTACTACGAATTCCACGTTAAGAAAATAATGAACTTTTTCTTTAAGCAATCATATAGTATGCTAATTAAGTGGTCAGTTGACTTAATCAAAATTTGCCTTCCTCTTGATTTCACCAAGATTTCCATGCCTGTAAAGAAAATGAGAGACAGAAAGAGCAGAGTCCATTCCTACTTGATAAATTCTAGCGCTCTCCTTGACAGTTTAGTCAGTGAGTGAAGTACACTTAATGTTGATATATAGTAATAACCTCAGTTATGCAGACTTGAGTTGGAAGTGTTGCTGACCCTGTTTCTATTGTAGTCCATTGTATAATTATCCTTATGATGTTGATATTTCCCAGATCCAGTAGGCCATTTAATATTTTGACTTCTGTGTAGTAGGAACTGTCATCTGCACTTTTAACTTATCCTTTCAAGTGAGCCCTCCAAGTTGCAATAATATGTACTTCTCTGGTGAGCTGATTGTGACTTAGCTGATAAGCTTTTGGGCGAATTGATTTAACTGAAGCATGAATTATGAACTGAGAATTGACCTCCACTGGCACTTGTTAACCTTTGTGAAAGGTTCACTGTTATTTAACGTCGTTTTGGGGGCTGGTGTGTCAGTTCTCTTTTGACCCTTTCCAATGTGTGCTACCACATATACATATTTAACCTCATTGAAGGAGACCCATAAATATGTGTTAAGGCAGTGTTTATAGGGTGGGAAATATTTTAAGGAATGTAAACCTCTCGCCATTTGACGTATCCAAGTGTTCAGATGGATTAAGTTTTTTCCTTTTTTGGCTTTTATAAATCATCTTTGCATGCTTAGTTTATGAGAAGGATTGGGAACTAATGGTAGATTTCTACGAAAATGCTGGTTTTCAAGACTTTGAAGGAAAAAAAAATGATGGTTACATAGTGAGTTCATTAGGAATAGTTTGCATAATGCTTGAAATGTGCATCTCTGTACATTCATTCATGTCTTTATGTGTGCAGATACCACTGACCCAAACACTACCTAATTTTCAAAGCAGTAAAAAACCATCAACAGATTCCTGGACTGTGCTGCAGTTTGTACTTTTATTATCTAAGCTAATTGTTTATTTAAACAAGACTTGTATCAGCTCTTAGTCACTGAAGACTGTTTGCCACTTGAGTAAAATGTTTTTCTGTGGCAGAAGGCTTTAATTAGCCATAATTAGAATAGGTCTGTACACAAAAAATCCCACAATTTGCTAATTGGTCTTTCTTGATGAAGAGGGGCTGTTTTGTAGTTCTTTTAATTTCTTGTGTGTATTCTGGCTGATATTCTTGCCATTTTGATTTAGGTAATAAAGGCAGTAGACTCCTGGCAGGAGAGCTGCTCACAAGGAACTTGTTTATGCATTTTTCAGGTGGCAGTGGTTTGGGGAAAGTAGTGGCTGCCCTCTTATGTGTGAATGCTCTTATAATAAATGTTTTATTGCCATTTTGCTTTGCTTTTCAAATAAAGACTCCCTGTGATTCTTCTTTGCTATGGAGATGACTGGAGGTGGCATTAGATTCTTTAAGTGCACATCAGCAGGGTGCAAGTCCTAGCAGCTCTTGCCATGCTGCAAAGATATCACATCTGGGTCCAGTGATAGACTATGTGTCTGTCATTCAAGCATTAGCCCAGAAGAAATTTGATGGTTGTGCATCAACAAAATGTTATCCAAGGTCGTGAAATTTTTTACCCTATATTTAGCATTGCATGAGACCATCCACTGAAGCACAGGATGGTTGTGAATATCATCAATAGAAGGAGTACCCATTCTGATGAAATAATAGACCACTTTGAAGTATTTGATATATTGGGGTATTTTCGTGGCTAAGAAAACCATTTCTTTTTCCTCTTTTGTATTTTTACCTCCTGAATAATGTGTCCGTATGTGCATTTTTTTAAACAGAAGCAGAAACTTCTTAAAGAACTTGGAAACAGATGGCTTCCTTATCTAACCCCCAAAGATGCTGAATTCTACCAGCTGGTAATGTATCTTAATCTTATTTTGTGTGATTGTAGTTAGGTGCTTAGACTGTGATTTCCTTGAGGGCAGAGACTGTTTTATTTTTTGTCTTTGTAGTCCTAATGCCTTGCACAGAAGTAGGAGCTTAATCAATACGTGTTCAATTGAATGGAATGTGATAAGAATAAAGACCTGGAGTCATGGAACATCAGAGATTTAAGAAGAGGTTACAAAGAAACTGTTACCTAGAGTGGTCCAGTGACTTATCCAGAGAACTTAAATGAGAGTTAATGAGTGGCAGATCTGGGACTAGAACCTAGATCTCCAGACTCCTAGTTTAATGGGCTTTTTCTCTTTATCTTGTTCCACTCTGATTGTAGTAATATTTTAAATGAATGTAGATAAAAGAAACAGGTGGCTGGGGGGAAGGGTATTCTGGGGTAAAACTCCTTTCTCCCTATTTTTTCTTCTACTGTCCTTGAATCTACCTTCCAAGAAGGAGTTGTAGGTACAGTGGAATGAATCCCGAATTTGGAGCCAGAGAACCTTCCTTCAAATCTTGCTTGTGTTACTTGGTACCTGTGTGACCTTAGGCAAGTCAACCTCTCAATATATAAATGAGGCTTTGAATTATATAACCTCTAAGGTCCTTGCCAGTTTTAAATCTTTTATCCTATGATCCTTCCCTTATTTTCTCTTTCCTCCCTTTCAATTCCTTTGTATTTCCAAAATATGATTACTACTGTCACAAACTATCATAATTTATAACTAAATAAAATAAAATCATTCTGCTGACCCAAAGCTATGTATGTTATGTATGAGTACAGAGTTAGAGATAATGCTTGAACATTCTTTCATCTGTGTAGAAAGCAACAAAGTATATTTCTTTCTTTTTTTTTTTTTTTGGCTAGGCAATGGGGTTAAGTGACTTGCCCAGGGTCACACAGCTAGTAAGTGTTATGTCTGAGGCCAGATTTGAACTCAGGTCCTCCTGAATCCAGGACTAGTGCTCTATCCACTGCGCCACCTAGCTGCCCCAACAAAGTATATTTCTTAAAGCTTTGGAATGGTGATTTATGTTTGTAAAAAAAATTTTATTTTCATGGCACTTATAGATTTGCCAGTAACTTTGTAGTTGGGTTATCTGTCTTTAGAATGAAAGCTGCCTGAAGTTGGAAACCAAGATCTGCCCATCTTTGAATCTGTGTTTCTGACTCTGTTGTGTTAGACTTAAGATGATTATCTTTATTAGATATTTAGGTGGATCCATGATCTCATTAGGGTTGTTAATCACTCCACTGGTTTGTATTGCAATTCTTCCAGACCATTCATTCTTTAATGTATTCATTCATTCATTCATTTAACAAGCATTTTAAAAACATCTCTATACAAAGCATTGTGCTAGGCATTGAAAATACAAAGACAAACATTAGACAGTCTCACCCTCAAGGAGCTTATCTTTAACTGAGGGGAAATCTCCCAGGGTTTCTTGCTTTGAGATATCCTTGTCCAAGTATGTATGTACATTTCTTCATAGATGATCCACCCACCCCACTGGAGGCTCCTCTCTGGTTCTTTAGTAGTTATCATTGTACTAACAATAACCCTGTGAAGTTAGCTAGTATATCTCTACCCTAGTAAAGGAAATGCTAAAACACATATGCTCTCTCTGGTCCTATCATTGTGATGGTGTTTTAAGAAATGTGCCAGAATGTCAAGTGGCTTTTGGATAAGACAAGCATTTTCTAGGGAGTAGGAAACTGGACCTGTGTTTTCATTAATGTGGGGGACCCATGAGTGTGGAAATTTTAGAGATAGCTAGGTGGCATGATGGATAGAGCTATGGATTCAGTCAGGAAGACTTGATTTCAAATTTGGCCTTAGACACTAGCTGTGTCACCTTGGATAATTCATTTAACCTCTGTTTCTCTCGGTTTCCTCATCTATAAAATGGGAATAATGATAGCACCTACTTCCCAGAGTTGTTGTGAGGATCAAATGAGATATTTGTGAAGTGCTTAACATAGTACCTGGCACATAGTATGTGCTTAAAAATGCTTAGGGCATTTAGGTGACACAGAGGATAGAGAGCACAGGGCCTGGAGTCAGGAAGACTCATCTTTGTCAGTTCAAATCTGGCCTCAGACACTTACTTGCTGTGTGACCCAGGGTAAGTCACTTAACCCTGTTTGCCTCAGTTCCTCATCTATAAGATGAACTAGAGAAGGAAATGGGAAACCACTCCAGTATCTTGGCCAGGAAAATCCCAAATGGAGTCACGAGGAGTCAGACACAACTGAAAAACAACTGAACAACAACAATGAATGTTTGTTAAAAAGAAATTTCCATGCACATCAGCAAGTCATCTATAACTTAGACTCTGATAGAAAGTTAGTTGCTGGGAGCAATAAGAAAGCCAGTGGTTACATAGCTAGTAATTATCAGAGGCAAGACTTGAACCTGGATTTTCTTGATTCCATGGCTGCCGCTGTATGCACTTGGCTGTATTACCTCTCAAGACTAAACCATTTATGCACTCAAGAACTACAAATTAGTTGGCCACGTCAGATTAAAAGGTTTAGCTCTTAGTTTGGTCAGGAAGGTGTAGAACATTAAGTTTTATACAGTTATTTGGAATGGTAGTTGGCAGAATTTCAAAAAAATTTAACAAAATGTTTTGTAAATCCCATTAAAATTCTCCTAGGAAACATGCAATCATGTAATCACATTAATGGCTGTTGATGAACATAATCTACCTCTTAAGATCTATAGAAGATTCCATGAAAAGAATGTAATTTATAAAATAGTGGGAAGCATTTTTTTAGGTTCCAATGGTCATCGGTACCCAATCTTTGTCAATGATTTAGTGCTTGGGTGGTATATTACCCTACTCTGAACTATTATACTGAGGATCCCTTTTCCCTGAGTCTGCTTTAGGTATTGATTATTTTGTTCCCTTAGATTTTCCTACAGGCAGAATTCTTCAAAAAACATCATTTATTATGAAGAAGACAATGCAAACATTGATGTAAAAGCGCAGGGTTCTTAATCTTTATTTTGTATTATGGACCCTTCTGCCAGTCTGGCAAAACCTATGGACTCCTCAGAACAATGCTGCTTTGTTTTTGTTTTTTAATTCATAATTGACTAAACTGCAGCTAGAGGTTAATGAAAATAAGGGTGTAATTAATTTTCCATCCAAGTTCAGAGACCCCCTAAAATCTAGTGTGGACCCCTGGTTAACCCCTTGGTATAAAAGATGAAATCTGACAAAAAATAAAATAAAAATCTTGGACTGACTTTAGGACCCAGATATAAGGTGCAGGGAAAAAGGGAATAAGATATAATGTACCCCTGTTGCTCGTGGGGAACAGTCCCCTATTGAAAAGATGCTCTGATTTCAGGGGAATGCTTTCTTAGACTGGCTCCAGTTGAATTTTGCTGGCAGTGTTTTACATTTTATACTTTATGGCAATTTGCACCATATTAGTCATAACATTTTCGACACCATTTTAGCTGTAAAATGGTTGCAACTTGGCAGCCATCCCAAGACTAATGTTCTAAACACTTTCCCTGGCTCAGCCTACAGCTGCATGAATCTGAGAAGAGTCCCAAATGAAATGAACTTCTGAAGTCATTGTTTTAACCTACCCCCGTTGTGATGTGTTTTGCTTTGCCTTAAGATCATATAAAGGAATTGCAAAGAAATATAGGTATCTGGCATAGGGCTTGAAGATATAAGGAAAGTGATTTCCCATTGGACAAGAAAAAGGAAACAAATACCATTCTAGAGACTGTGTTTTTTATTTCTAAAGTAAAGGAAGCGAAAGTATTCACATTGTCTGAGACGCATAGTTGGTTTTCCTGGATTCAAAGGAAGATAGCAGAAGTCCTAACTAGTCTGTTTTATTTTTCCTTCTTCCTTTTTGTAGGCAGCTATTCAGATTGGCAGCTAGCTTCTGTATAGTTTTAGGAAGGTGGAATTACAAGTGATGAGATGGAGCTTCTTCCTGGTTTGTGTTTTCTCTGTTTAGTTCTTCACAAGGCGCCATGGATCTCTCCTGAAGATGCCTTGAGCTAGGGGTCTGACATTGATCCTGGAGCAATTAGTGGCATCCTTGATCCCTGAGCAATTATTAAAGGTTGTCTGAATTTTCATTTTTGTGGCTGGTGGCTGAAGTGGCATTCCTCTGGCCAAGATCCAAGACTTTGTATTTATTTATGTCATTAAAAAGCATTTTTACTTTACTTTTAAGAGAATAGATTTACTCCTGGTGAGGTTTTGGGTAGCAGCTTTACATATTATATAAGGTGCACTTAAAGTGATTAGATATTAGTACAGCTTGATATCATGGTCTTTTGTGGGTTTTGGAACGATAAAAGAGAAACCTTGATAGGTGTTCTGTTTGCATTTTGATTTTGTTTTTTCCAGTGGATTGACTAGTTCATAACATGGTGGGTTGATGACCTTTAGTATTTAACTCTCCAAGTACTGCTTTGAAGATATGAAAACAGAAATGAATCAATAGTTGCCTTTTAAAAATAAGAGATTTTAAAATTTTCTTTTGCTTTTAAATCACCTAGATTTCCCCTGTATATGCTCCTCCTCCCTCTCAGAAAGCCATCCATTATAATAAAGATTTTTTTCTTTTGAAGAAAGATGAAGAAAGTTAGTAAAATTAGCTAGTAATTCCATTGTTTCCAGGTTATAGAATGTATGACAACAAGTAAAGTGTAAGAAGACTGGAAAAGCTGGATGGGGACAGGTTATAAGAAGCTTTAAATGCTAAACAGCAGAATTTATACTTGATACTAGAGGTAATAAAAAGCTGGTGTTTATTGAGTAGGAAGAATGACATGGTCAAACAAGTTCTAGGAAAATTACGTTGGGCAACTGAAGGGAAGACGTATTGGAAGGGAAGGAGACTTTAGGCAGCGATACCAAGGCTAATGCAGTAGTTCAATTGAGGTGAAAAGAAAGGGATATATATGAGAGATGTTGTGAAGGTTGGGTGTTGTGAAGACAATGGGTTAGATAGGTGGGGTGAAGGAGAATGAAGTGTTAAGGACCACGCTGTGGTTGTAAATCTAGATGACAGGGAGGATGGTGGTGTCCTTAACAGTAAAAGTGAAGTTTAGAAGATAGATTGGGTGTGGCGTAAGTGGGAGGGAAAATGAGTTTTATTTTGTACATGTTGTATTTGAGATGCCTTTGGGAAACTAGTTTGAGATAGACAGTTGGTGATTGTTGATAGACAGCTGGTGATTACCAGTTGGTAACTGGTACTCAGGAAAGAGACTAGAGTTGTACATCTGGGTATCATTTGTGTAGAGATAATAATTTAATCAGTGGGAGCTGATGAAATCACCATGTGAGATGGTATTGAGACTAAAGAGTATTGAGACTCAGGAAAGAGCCTTGGAGGACACCTTTGGTTAGTGGGTTTGAGATAGATGAAGATTCAATGAAAGAGACTAAAAAATGGTCAGGCAGTAGGAGGAGAATCAAGAGATAACAGGATCATGAAAACCTAGAAAGGAGAGAGTATCTAGGAGGAGATGGTCAACAATATCAGATACTACAGAGAGGTCAAGAAGCAGGAGATTAAGAAAAGATCACCAGATTTGGCAATGAAGAGATCATTGGTTAACTTGGGAGAGGTCAGGATAGTTTTGTCAAGGCACATAGAGGGAAGATGGTATGTTCTCTTTGAGAAACAGTAGGCCAGTTTGGCTGGAATGTACAGGGTATGAGAAGAGTAATACAAAATGATTCTGAAAAGGTAGATTGGAATCAGGTTGGTAATGGCTTTAGATTATAGGTTGAAGAGTTCACATTTTTTCTCAGATATAACATTGAGCTACTAGAGATTTTTGAGCAAGGAAGTGACATGGTTAGGTCTAGGCCTCAGTGAGATAATACTGGCAACTTTGTAGAGGATGAATTGAGCAGTTGAGAGACTGGGAGTGCTGGGAAGCTAATTAGCAGGCCACTTCTTTGTATCTGTTAACCCCTAGCCCTGTACCTTGCACACAAGTACTTCATAAATATTCATTGAACGAATAAGCTGATTAGAGTTTATGATATTTACCTGTTTTAAAGGGAGCTGCTTTTTAAAGATCAGAGTTAAGCTGTAGTATGCTGGCAGCCTTGGCATGCACTTGTTACATTTTTGTATTGGATGATTGATGGACAAGATGTATTCATCAGTTCTTAGAGGGCCCATTCCATGATGTATGTGTCTTTTGCGTAATGCCAAGCAGGGTATGGGTTTTCATTTAACAATGAAGATGACTTTAAGTGTGATCTATATGAAGATCTTTCCAGCTATTAATACCCAGACTTCTGGCTCAGAGATTTCAGCATTTCTGTGATAGGCATTTGAGAATTTTCCTGAATTTGATTAAGATTTAATAACACTCGGAATTCACAAGGAAGAAAAAGTAGAGAGGACTTTTGGTAAAGATGGGAATGTTAAAAGGGACAGCTGAGCCTAGCCATCCCAAAAAATCTAAGAGGGTTTCAGATAAAGTCATGATCAATAAAAACCAAAGAGAAATGACAGTAAGCTCCACCATCCAGTTCAGCATTGCATGAGGGGGTATGTAGAAGGCTATTGGTCCTGTGAGCTGGTGTGTTCCAGGCAAACCTGGAAAACAGCGTAGTTCCCCCTAAATGGAATCTGAAGCCAGCAGGATCTCAACTTTCACCTGTAGGAGCCTCATCAGGAAACAACACCAGCGTCTGTTAGATCACTGTGGGTGGAGACAGGATCAGGCAGTATGTACATGCTTTAAGGCATGACATGAGGTCCAAAGCCTCCTTCCAGAACCACAGAAGGAGTCAAAGCCAGTCCTTGCTAAGACTACCTAGAGAGGCAGATGGTACATGCTGCCTGTGCTGTGGAAACACACTAACAGGCCTAAATGAATATTTCAGTTATTTGCAAGGTACACCAGGGGATTGAGGAGGTAGAGACACAGAAAAGGAGGCCTAAAGTCACTGAGTTATGATATCTGATCAGGGCATGTAAGTGCTATGGTTGTAGATAAAGACAATTGATTAGTGATTGTACAAGGAAGAGACAGATGAGGCAAAGGTGAATTTGCATTGGGCCTCAGTAGTTGGAGGCAAATGCCTGGGATTGAGGTAGAGAGCAGGGCCGAGACCTAACCTTGGATCCAACTTCCTCTCCTAGAACAGGATTATTGAACATGGTGGGCTGGGGGTCCAGGAACCAATCAGTCCATCAGAACTACACCAGGGCAGACACAGCATCATTCAGATTGCATGAGTAACAGCATCATGTAAGTCTTGCCCACCCAATACAAGACCATGAGAGCAGCCTGGTGCTAGCAAAAAGTCACAATCTAGGAACTGAGGCTGCAAATATGAATAAACAGCCAAAATTTTGAAAAGCCATCCAAGTGACACAGTTGATTAGAGTTCTAGACCTGGAATCAAGAAGACATGAAATTGAAATGGCCTCACACTTAGTAGATGTGTGACACACTTAAGGGCAAGTCCCTTAAGTCTGCCTCATTTTCCTAATCATATTTGTAAAGCTCTTTGTAAATATTAGTAGTAATAGTAGAAGCAGCCGCAACTAATATTTATATAATATTGTAAGATGTGTAAAGTGCTTTATACATGTTAAAACTAGACATGGTTAAAAGATAGAAACACAAATGCTATGTTATGCTTAAATGCATCATAGATAAAATTGTATCAGTATTTAATATATGCACTGAAATGATGCAGTATAAGGACTTGAATGGAATTTTTTAAAAAAGTTAGATATGGGGGCGACTAGGTGGCACAGTAGATAGAGCTCCAGTCTTGGAGCCAGGAGGACCTGAGTTCAAATCTGGCCACAGACTCTTGATACTTACTAGCTGTGTGACCCTGGGCAAGTCACTTAACCCTGATTGCCTCACCAAAAAGCAAAAAAAAAATAAATAAATTAGATATTATATCTTTCCAACAACTAATAAATGGGAATCAGAAGGAATATACAAATTATTTAGATATGTGTGACCACGTACTAGGGCATATGAGACTCATAAGAAAATATAGAATAGCAAAAATTTTAAGTACTTCCTTTATTGGTAACAATGCAATAAAATTATAATAAATAAAGGGCATTTGAAAAAAATGTTCCAAATAAAGTGAAAACTAAATAATATACTAAATATTATATATATCAAAGAACAAATCATAGAAACAATAGATAAATTTTGTCCGTGAAAATGATGAGTCTAATTACTAAAACTTTTGAAATGCTGTTAAAGCAGTCCTTTGGGGAAAACGTTTACCTCTAAACACTTTCATCAACAAAAGAAAAAAAAAGAACAGGTAAATGAATTGTGAATGCTACAAAAAATTTAAAAAGCAATAATTTTTAAAAACTAAATGCAAAAATAGAAATACTGAAAATCAAAGAAGAGAAGAAATTGACAAAAGTGAATTGAGAAGCAAATCTAGAAGATCTTTTTTAAAAAAGCTAGTAAAACAGACAAATCAGTAGCTAATTTTATTTTTATTAAGGGAAAAAGGAAAACCAAATTATCATACTAAAAAATAAAAAGGAGGACACAAAATATATGAAGAGGTAAGTCAAGTCGAGGCAACAGGTAAATAAATATTAAGCATTTAGTAGACATTGTGCTAAGCATTGGAAGTGCAAAAACAAGCAAAAATGAAAGAAGAAAAGGTAGTCTTTGCTCTCAGAGAGCTTACGTTCTAATGATGAAAGATAATCCATAAAGGAGATCTGAAAATCCAGTAGGGGGAGAGGAAGGAAGGAAGATACCTGGGAAGGGGCATGGTAGCTAAGTCTTGAGAAGAAGAACTGAGAGCAAAATGAAGGATGGCCAACCTGAACCCTCCCTCAAAATAGAGGATCCAAGCCACTGGTGGAAGAGGTGGGGAGAGATGCAAGGGGATGTTCCAAGGCAAGAAGGCCACAAATGCTGAGAGAAGTTCCAGAGTGTGAAGGCAGCTGAGCCATGGTGGCAAAATTCTGAAAGTCAAAAACATAGCCAGGGAGAAATGAAGGATGAGGAAACAGTGAAAATGACTAGAAACTATTTTGCCTAATTTTTTTGTCAATAAAATTTATAGCATAAATGAAATAGATAAATGTTTACAGAATTATAAACTACCTAGAATAATAGAAAAACAGTATTTAAGCAACCTAGTTTCAGAAAAAAGAAGTTAAGCCATAAATCAATTCCCAAAGAAGAGGTAATGAGGGGGATAGGCCAAAACTGATTTATAAGTGAATTCTATAAACCATGCAAGGGTTCACAAGCATGCAAGGAACAATTAGGTCTATTATTTCACTGTTTGTAAAAATGGAGTAAGAATTTATTCTATTAGACTCCTTCTACAAGATAAATATGATCCTAATACTTTAATCAGGGTGAGATGATGCAGGAAAATAAAATTATGAACCAATATCTCTAATGAACATTGATGCAAAAATATTAAAATATTAGGAAAGAATTTGCAGCATTGTATATGATGGTATTCTTGGATTTATACCAGAAATGCAGGGCAGGTTTAATATTAGGAAAAATATAAACATAATAGATGATATTAATAATAAAAATAGTAAAAATACATATTAATGGTTAACATTTTTGACAAAATACAACATAAAAGACTATTTTTAATATGGTAAACAATATATACGTAAGACTAAGAACTAGCATTATATGTATAGATTTATAGTATCCAGATCAAGGGAGGTTATTGTTTAAATTGTCTGTACCACATTAGAGAGTTCATATTTTGTGGAAGGTAAATAAAATTACAAAGGGTTCCTAGAAACCATGTCTTATAAAAATTCACTGAAGAGCTGGAGATATTCATCCTGTACAGTGGAAGATTTCAGAATGGGAATATCTTGACATAGTTGGAGGGTCATGTAAAAGATGGCAGCACTTTCTAGCACTAGAGGGCAGAACTGGGACCAATGAGTGAAAATTAGAGAAGATGAGTTTGTTGCAGCATAAGTAAGATCTTTCTGATAATCATATCTGTCCATAAATGAAATGGACTACCTCATGAAATAGTAATGTAACTCTACTATGACATCACATAATAAACATATTAAAGAGTGGCAAAACAAAGTTCTGTGAGAGGTACAAGAAGGGGCTCATCACCAACAGGGTGGATCAATGAAGGCTTTATGGAGAAAGGGACATTTGAGTTGGGTTTGAAAAGGAATTCTGTACATGAAGAATCATAGGTTAATAGCTGTAGAGTTGGAAGGAACCTTTGAGGCCCTTGGTTACAATCCCTTTATTTTACCAATGAGTATATTGAGGTGCAGAAATGTTAAGTTATTTGCCCAAGAACACATTGCTAGTAAGTTTCAGAGCCAGGGTTTGAACCCAGATCCTCTGTCTCCAAATCCAGGACACTGTCAAGAGTGCCAGGCTGCCTCTAAGTTTGAAGACATTCCAGAGGACAGCCTTCACAAAAGCAGAGAGGCAGAAGAGTGTAGCAGGTGTCTAGGGACCAGAGAGTACATCCATCAGTTTGACTGAAGACTAGGGTGAGTGAAGTAGAATAATATAAGATAAGGTTAGAAAGGTGATAATAATAACTCACATTTATATAGCATTGTTTTTCAAAATACTTTGCAAACAACAACAGTGTGAGGTTAAGTAATGCAAGTATTATTGTCCCCTTTTGCAGTTAAGGAAAATAAGGCTTTGAGAAATTCTATGATCATTGCTATGATCACACAGCAAGGAAAGTATCTGAATTGGAATACAATCAAATCTCTCTCTTGAGACCAGTGTTCTGTTCACAATGCCACAGTGATAGATTGTGGGGCCATATTATGGAGTGCCTTAAAGTCTGAATTTTACTTACAGTATAAAAAGACACTGAAGAGCTTTCAGTTGAGGACTGACATGATCAGATAAATATATGAGAAAGGTTTTTTTTCTAGCAGTAGCATGAAGAATGGATTGGAATGGGGAAATTGTGGAAATAGGAAGACTGATTAGGTCACTATAGCTATAATCCAGGTGGGTGGTAATGACGACCTGTGTCAGAGTGGTATTAGTGGGAATTGAGAGGAGATGGTGAAGATATAAAATGTTGCAGGGGTATATAATTGAAAGGACTTAGTAACTGATTGAATATGAGAGATTCAGGAGAGAGAAGAGTAAAATACAACCCTAAGCAGATGGTTGATAACCATTTTTCAGGGATGTCGTAGAGAAGATTCTTTTTTTTTTTTTCATTAGGACAATGGACTAGATAACCTTTACATTTCCTTTGAATTCTGTGATTCTCTGATTGATCCCAAATTATATAGCTGCTTAGGTTTAGGCCTAGAATTCCCTTTCTCTTCTAGGCTGCTTGTTGCCCAGTATCCAATTTGAACCTTTTGGAAGATAAGAGAATGGGAACAGGCATAAGGGAAGAACCCTAGAATTCAAAGTAGTGAGGGACTCCTTGCTGATATTCAGAATTGTTAATCACCTGGCCTGATTAGGGAACTCTGGTTACAGAATTATTCACCATCTACTTAATTTAATCCATGTAATTATTCAGGCTGTAAAGCCGCTAGAGATACTGATTTCTGATGTATAAAGGAAAGTATTTACTGTGGAAAAATACTATCAATAGCTATACATAAACTCTGTTTTCATTTTTTCTTTTTCCAGTGGCAGGAGAACTATTGCAAACTGATTCTCCGAGAAGCCAGTAGGATCCCTGAGTTGCTACATAAGGAAGTTCAGCAAGCCTTCCTCACCTTGCGGAAGCATGGCTGCTTATTCCAGGATCTAGTCCAAATCAAAGGGAAAAATTTACTCACACCAGTATCTCGTCTTCTCATTGGAAATCCAGGGTACACCTATAAGTATCTGAACAGCAGACTCTTCACTGTGCCATGGCCAGTGGAAGGTTCCAACATAAAATATACTGAAGATGAAATATTTGCAGCTTGTAGAGCTTTCTCTAAGCTCAATGACTACCTTCATAAAGATACAATCCAGGCTTTGAACAAGCTACGTTTTGTCAAATCTGAGCAAAATGAAGACAGTACAATCTTTGGAATGGTACCAGAACTCTCCAAGAGTGGTTTGGACATGGGAGATGATATGGAACTCAAGAAGAGGACAACCTACAATTTGACTTTATTGAATTACATGGATCCTCAGGAAATGTCCTACTTGAAAGAAGAGCCTTATTTTGGGATGGGGAAAATGGCTGTGAGCTGGCACCATGATGAGAATCTAGTAGAAAGGTCAACAGTGGCAGTATACAGTTACAGTTGTGAAGGTACAAAGGAATAACATCCTTGAGTAAATTCTGGCTGGCATGCCTTAGGTCCTAGGGCTTTCTTGTTTCTTCTTCTTATTTTTTTAAATTATCCTTCATTTTTCAACACATCCCCATTTTTGCAAGATATATCTCTCTCTGGGTCTAGATATGCCCTTGTTCATTACAACTCAGAAATATTACATTTTCGTATTTTTTGCCCATGCTCAGGAGAGAGAGGCCTTGATTTTATGCAGCTGGCCATGTCTGTAGAACCTTGAGCAGGCTGCAGTGCTATTCTAACTGACTTACTGACAAAGGGCCAGGAAAACAAAAATCAGTCAAATCTTTTTAGGTTATCACAGGTACACATTTCCTGTCTTGCAAAAATACTTGATTACAGTTGACATCACTGTCTTTATAGGAACACTTTGTCAACTCTAGACTTGCCCTTGGCTTATAGTGCTGTTCATACTGACTCTGAAGCCAACTCATAATCCACTATGCCACACTGCCTACTGATTCTAGTCATTTACATAAACTCCTTATCACAAGGCAGCACCGTAGTGATGATGTGTGAGTCCTTCCTTGCCAAAACCATGCGGGGCTGACTCTGCAGCCAGGTATTTCTATATTTTCAGAGCCTTTCCTAGATCCTTACCTGGGCACATATATAATCTTGTATGGGAATACCCTTTGCTTTTCCTGTGGCTGAAAAATCTCCATGAGTTTCTTGAAATTTAAATTAAGTCAGATATCATCTGACCTCTTTGAAATAAAGATCAGTGGTACAGCTTTAGAAAGATACCTTATATAGCCAATCCCATTTTCTTTTGCTTGTTGCTTCTGTTTCTGTGAGCCTAAGATTCCTGATCTTTTTCCTCTCAGTGCTTCTGGGATGGTGGTTCAATGGGGAGGTTCAGGAAAATGTTGTCCTGCTTGGACCTTTACTAACTTCTCTCCTGAATTTTAGGAAAGCTATCCAACTGATAGACACAGTCACCTCAAGGTCAAGTTTCTCATCTCCCTGGTCTAAATAGATGTCTCTGACTAGCTATGTTTCCCCTGATGTCTGTCAAGGGTAGAGTAATGGCTAGGGGTTGGCTTGTACTTCCAGAATTTCATTACTTAATTCGGTGATTCTTGATAGTCTTTTTGGACTGTTAGGACGTTCCATATGGCTCTGATTTCCATTGCTTACCTTTTTCTCTTAGCAGTGGTTTCAGCATAGTAGCAAGAAGTCATCTTTATAACCATCTCTCCAACCAGCTCAGTTCCACAAACATTTATTAAGTGCCTTCAGTGTGTAAGATACTCTGCTAGGTGCTGAGAATAAAGAAAAAAATAATTGCTGCAGTCCTTCACATCTTCAAGGCATTTATATTCTGTAGGAGATGAAGAGGTTAGGAGGTTGGGAGAGGATAGGATAGTAACAGAGTTAAAATACAAAATATTTAGTCAGCCAGTCCCTTTAAATGAAGGTCAAGTCATACATTTATACCCTAAATTCTCTTCATACACCCTGCAGACCCTGCAGTCCAGGCTGCCTCTTTTTGCTGAGTTTCTCACACATGATATGCTACCTCCTCTCCCATACCTTCTGTCTCCCTTATGCCTGGAATGTGCACCTTCCTTACTGCCACTTCTTAGAATTCCTAGTTTCCCTCAAAGTTCAGCCCAACCCCTGCTGACTGCACGGTCCTCCCAGCTGTTAGTGCTTGCTACTCAGAATTACCTTGTATTTATTTGGTCTGTATTTTTTTTTTTTTTGT
Organism: Vombatus ursinus; assembly: GCF_900497805.2. Classification (NCBI taxonomy): domain Eukaryota; kingdom Metazoa; phylum Chordata; class Mammalia; order Diprotodontia; family Vombatidae; genus Vombatus; species Vombatus ursinus. Next base: position 20,488,403 of record NW_020954571.1, on the reverse strand, counting down.
ACTTATGTGTGATCGTCCCCACAAAAGAAGTAAGCTTCTTGAAGACAAAGAGTGTCTTTGACTTTTTCATTTTGTCTGTCCTCCAGCACCTGTGGGTACTTGTTGATTGGCTGATTGATTTGTGTAGCTGGAGCTGATAGCATTCATGAGAGGACCAGGCATGGGGCTTAGAAAAATTTGAAGTTGGAGAAAACTCTTTCATTTGAAGAGATAAGGAGAGGCTTCCTGAAGGATCTGGCACCTGAGCTGAGCCTGAAAAGAAGAAAAGGATGCTGATTGCTGGATATAAGGGGATTGTAAACTGAGAAACAGTTCTCACAAATAATAATTTGTTGTTCAGTCATTTTTCAATCTTGTCCGACTCTTCATGACCCTGTTTGGGATTTTCTTGGCAAAGATACTGGAATGATTTGCCATTACTTTCTCCAGCAAATAATAATGATAATAATAATAATAATAATAGCTAACATTTATAGAGTGCTTACTATGTGCCAGATACTGTGCAAAATGCTTTACAATTATTACCTTATTTGGTCTTCACAACAACCTTGGGAGGTAGATGCTGTGATTATCCCCGTTTTACACATGAGGAAACAGAGGCAAACAGCTATTAAGTGATTTGCCCAGGGTCACACAACTAGTAGGCTGCATTTGAAATCAGGTCTTCCTGCTTCCAAGGCCCAGCGCTAAATCCACAGCACACAAATGCATAGGGACAGAAAATAGCATGCCATTTTCAGGTCCCAGATAATTAAGTATCTTCAGTTAACCAACTGAGATCCTTTTTGGGGGCAAGATATTCCACCAGTTTCCCTGAATCTAACACAGTCATGCCATCCTAGTAACTTTTTCATTAATCTTTTCCTCTCCCAGTGGAAGAAACTGGTGTAATCTAAGCTTTTGTAAACCTTTGCTCAAGGAATTAAGTATTCTATCTGGGAATGCTGATATAAAAGTACAATGGAGTTAGTTTCCTTATTTTCTAAGGAAATGACTCTCCTGAATTGATGCCATTGGTATATGGTAACACTGAAGTGCCACAAAAAATGCTTTTGTGGTCAGACACATTCTTCAGTTTAATAGTCTGACTATAGGCCCATAGCAAGAGATACAGCCTTCCTTCTAGTTTTGAAACCTAGAATAGCATTTGAAGCAGTTTTGAGTTTGACTTTTTAATAATTAGAATTTATTTGGAGAAGTAGTTAAGTCAGACTTTTGCTAAACAAAATTACGATACATATTTTAAAAATGGTAACATTTACACCTTCCGCGGTAACATTGGGTCAGCACCTTTGCTGAACAACTGAATTACAGACAGATCTTTGGCAGGGGTAGGTGAACAAATATGAAAGTCCCATTTATGACACATTTTTTTTCTGGGTTCCAGGATATATATATCTCATTTGAGATGAGCTATTTTATTATATTTTATTATTAGAGACAGCTAGTGGTACTGTGGATAGAGTGCTGGGCCTAGAGTCAGAAACAGTTTTAGACAGTTCTAATTGTTTTTTTTAAAATTTATTTTGATTTATCAACAATCACTTCCATAAGCTTTTGAGTTTTAAATTTTTCTCCACCTTCCTCCTCACCTTCCTCCTTAAGACGGCAAGCTATATGATATAGGTTATACATATACATTTGTGTTAAACATATTTTCATATTAGTCATGTTGTAAGGAAGAATTAGAACCAATAGAAGGAACCACAAGAAAGAGGAAACAAAACAGAAAAAAAAGAGCAAATAGTATGCATTGATTTGCATTCAAACTCCATAGTTCTTTCTCTGATGTGAACAGCATTTTCCATCTTGAGACTTTTGGAGATGTCTTACATCCTTGCATTGCTGAGAAGAGCTAAGTCTATCAATGTTAGTCATCGCACAATGTTCTCCTGGTTCTGTTCATTTCAGTCAGCATCAGTCCATGCAAATTTTTCCAGGTTTTTCTGAAATCCATCTGCTCATCATTTCTTATAGCCACAATAGTATTCCATTACATTCATATACCACAACTTGTTCAGCCATTCCCCAATTGATGGGCATCCCCTAGATTTCCAGTTCTTTGCCACCACAAAAAGAGCTGCTGTAAATATTTTTGTACGTATAGTTCTTTTTCCCATTTGTATGATCTCTTTGGGATACAGCCCTAGAAGTGCTATTGCTGGGTCAAAGGGACAGTTCTAATTGTTGAGAAAGGTTTCCTTTATACTGAGTTGAAATGTGCCAACACAGGAAGACCTTAGTTCGAATCCAAACACAAATACTAGTTGTGTGACCCTGAGCAGAGTAACTGAACTTCTGTCTGCCTCAGCTTCCTCAACTGTAAAATGGGGATTATAATAGCACCTACTTCACAAGGTTGTTGTGAGGATCAAATGAGATAATATTTGTAAAGTGCTTAACACAATATCTGGCACATAGTAAGATGCTTAATATTAACCCTCTCCTAAAGTCTTACTCCAAAATGATTTCAAATATAGTTGTGGTGATGGACTGATTGTTTTCTGAGGACCAGCCTACCTATATTTGTTGCACGGTCCTGAAGTTTCTGATCACAACTCATGAGAATAGTCTACTAAGTTGTAGAGGTGTTAACATCTGTGCAGGTGGTGGTAGGACCTGCACCGATAAAAACTGCCTTGAAATGTTGAACTATCTCGTATGCATTTGCTTGAGTCCCAAATGTCAAGTCATATATTCTGGTTCATTTAGTTTCCTTTGGATGCAGCCATAACTATATTAGGAATTGGATTGGAGAGAATGGCTTTCTAGGTTTAATTTCTGTCTCTGTTCACTCACTCCCCCCCCCCAAAAATAAAAACAACAGTTCTCAATTGGGCAGCACTTAAGATCTGGACATTAAAAAGGGCTTTATAATGATTCTATTGCTTTTTGTTTTCTAAAATAATGAGACAGATCAAAGTTCAATGTTTCATTTCTTTGTCATCACTATCTTTTTTTTTTCCAATGAAATGTTCATGTTGCTTCAAGTGAGCCATCATAGAATCACAGAATCTGAGTGTTTGAAGGCCTGTCCAATTTGTACCTGGGTGACAATACCTTTTATCATATGCCCTACAAGTGGCCATTCGACCTTCACTTGAATATCTTTAGTGATGGGGAAACTCATTACTTTCCAAGGTAGTCCATTTTACTTTTGGGCAGTTCCAATTGTTAAGAAGAGTATCCTTTCTACTAAGCTGAAATGTACCAACCAAAGGTATGAGGATATAATTTAGAGTGACAGAAAACTTTAGAGATCATCTAATCCAACTCTCTTTCTTTAAAGGCGGGTTAAATGAGGCCCAGAGAGGGGTAAAGACTTGCTCAAAGTCACGAAAGTAATAGAATGATTACTGAAATCCATGTTTATTTCAAATCCAGTGTTCTTTCTATTGTACTTCTCCAGCTATTGCTTTGGTCATGCTTCTTCCTTCTGTGGCCAAAGACAATAAGTCTTGTATTCCTCCCTGCTTCCCTGTGACAATCCTTAAAATTATTCAGTGCAGTTTTACTATCTTAAGTATTTTCTTCCCTAGCTAAACATTCCTAGTTTCTTCTACCAGTTTTTGTATGGCACAGTTTTGAGTTTCTCCAAGCCAAGTCAACAAGCATTTATTAAGCATTGTGTGCCAGGCAGTTATTATGCTAATGAAAGAAATTTCAAAGAAAAGAAAAAAACAAGTTCCATAAAGAAGCTCATATCTAATTGGAGAGACAATATGCAGACAACTAAGTATTTAGAAGATATATACACACAGACTGTAAATGGAAGGTAATCTTTTAGGAAAAGTACTAGCAGTACTTTGGATTGGGAGGGAGTGGGAAAGACCTCTTGCAGATGAGATTAAGCTGAGTTGTTTTTTTTTAAGCTTTGTTGATTTTTTGTTTTTACATCAAAAACATGTATAGATTACTGCAACTTCATGAGAGGTCTCTTTTTAGAAGATAAAAGAGTTGGGGCAACTAGATGGCACAGTAGATAGAGCACCGGCCCTGAAGTCAGGAGGACCTGAGTTCAAATTCAGTCTCAGACCAGACACTTGACACTTACTAGCTGTGTGACCCTGGGCAAGTCACTTAACCCCAATTGCCTTGCAAAAAAAAATAAAAAATAAAAGAAGTGCAGAAAATGTCCGTACCTTTGGGGCAGCTAGGTGGTGCAGTGGATAGAACACCAGCCCTGGAGTCAGGAGCACCTGAGTTCAAATCTAACCTCAGACATGTAACACTCACTAGCTGTGTGACTCTGGGCAAGTCACTTAACTCCAATTGCCTCACCAAAAATAAAAAAAATTAAAAAAAGGAAAGAAAAGGAAAGAAAAGAAAAAAAGAAAAAAAACAGTTAAGTAAAATTAGTTATACTATGACCTCACCTACATTTTCATCTGTAGCACCTCCTTGTCTATTATTTAAAATGAACACAAATCTATATTCTCTCCTTCCCATCCCCCCTCTATTGGAAAAAAATATTCTTGTTTTATATATTTATATACATACACACACAGATGCATATAGTCAAACAAAACAAGTCCCCTCAATTGTCATATACTAAAATATATGTTTTATTCTGCACTCTAAACCCATCACCTCTCCATAATGAATACCCTGTTTAATCATTGGTCCTCTGGAATCATGGTTGGTCATTGTATTGATCATAGCTCTTAAAGCTTTCAAAGTTGTTGTTGTTGTTTTACTGTGTTATTATATAAATTGTTCTCATGATTCTGTTCCTTTCAATTTTCATCAGTTTATATAAGTCTTCAATATTGTTCATTTTTACATTGTTGATATTATAGTCTAAATTATCTTCTGGTTCTGCTTACTTCACAGAATTCATATAAGTCTTTCTGTGTCTTTTGGAAGTGATCTACTTCCTCATACAGCTCAGTAGTATTCTATCACATTTATATACCCCAACTTATTAAATAATTCCTCAACTGATAGACATTCTGTTAGTTTTTAGGTTTTTGCTATCACAAAAATCTGCTATAAATATTTTTATACATAAAGGGCTTTTTCTTCTTTCTTTGATCTCTTTTGTGTATAGGCTGGTATACCTGGGTCAAAGGACCTTTCACTGTTTAGCAACTTTTTGTATGTAATTCTAAATTGTTTTCCAGGATAATTGTACCAATCACTAGTCCACCAACAGTGCATCAATGTACGCATTTTGTCACTGTCTCTCCAGCATTTATCATTTTCCTTTTCTGTCTTTTTTGCTACTCTGATGGATGTGAGATGGAACAGAATTGCTTTAATTTGTATTTCTCTAATTATTAATGATTTGGAGCATTTTTCATATGGGTATAGATAAGCTAGGTTTCTTCCCATGTGAACTCTCTGTTTATATCTTTAGATTATCAATAGCAGAATGACTTTTTCTTATAAATTTGAATCAGTTCTATATATAACTTGGTAATGAGATCTTTATTAGACAAACTTGTTGCAAAGATTCTTTTCCTAGTTGTTTACTTTTTGATTTTAGCTTTATGATGTTGGTGCAATTAAAAAATTATGTAATCAAAATTAAAGTTTATCTTTTGTGATCTCTTTTTTTTTTTTTGGTCATGAACTTTTCTCCTATCTATATAGCTCTGTTAGGTATTTTTTTCTGTTTCTTTAATTTGTTTATGATAGGACCTTTTTTTTAATCTAGATCACACACGCATTTGGAATTTATCTTTGTATAAAGTGTGAGTTATTGGTCTAAATCTAACTTCTGTTCTGCTTTCCACTTTTCCCAGGAATTTTTGTCAAATAGTGAGTTATCCCAATAGTTGTGATCTTTGTGTTTATCAAATACAAAGGTATTTGATACATTTGTTTCTTTATGTTATATAACTAATCTGTACTGATCAGTCTCTGTTTTTTAACCAGTATCAAGTTGATTTAGTAACTACTGCTTTTGCCAGTGAAAATGCCTGGAGTCAAGAGATAGAATGTCTTGTTAAAGGAACAGCAAGGAGACTAGAGTCCTTGGATTGAAGAATACATGGCAAGGGTGTAAGGTATTATAGAAGTTTGGAAAGGTAGACAAGTTTATATTTAGAAGGTGATAGGAAGCCACTGGAGTTTATTGAGAGGGAAGGTGGTGAGATATGGTCAGATCTTTGCTTTAGGAAGATCACTTTGACAGCTGAGTGGAAGATCGAGTAGAGTTGGGAGAGGCTTATGGCTATAGTCTCCAAATCTCGTCTAAAGCCCTACCTTCTATAGGAAATCTTTCTGATTTTCCTTTACTCTGCATAGGTTCCCAAAGGCCACATGTGACTCCCTAGGTTCTCAAGTTCGGCACAGAACAAATTCCCTTAATAAAAGGATTTGTTCTGTGAAGTTTGGATTCAGTCAAAGGGCTGCACTTGAGGACCTAGAGGGTCACATGTGGCCTCCAGGCTGCAGGTTCCTCACCCCAGGCCTAGCACATAGTGATTGTTTTAACAAACATTTTTTTCTACCATTCATTTCCTCCATTCTTCCATTAAGTCAGTCAGTCATTTAGTCAGTCACCAGAGATATCTTTGCAGGATGACATTAGCTAGTTAATGCTCTTTGGGAAGAAACCAAATCTGCCTAACTGTACTTTGATCTAGTCCATATGCCTCTGTCTTGGCTATAAGGATATTCTGAGAGACTTTATCAAATGCCTTACCTAAAACCTAGGTGTCCTCTGTCTACAGAATTCTCCTGCCATTGCTAGTCTCATAGTATCCTTCCCAGAAAAGGAAATGAGATTGGCCTGGCATGACTTCCTTTGGGTTATTTCTATGGCTAGAGGTCACTGAGTTGTAATTTGCGTAGGATCAGTATAATTATATGCTTCATTCAATGGCTTTCTCCTGCAGTCATGGGTAATAGATATTGTTAGTAAGAGGTCTGGAATCGTACAGTTTTTAAACCAGTGATTGGCATTATTGGTCTAAGTACCATTAAGAGAAATCTTTGATTTCCCGTTCAAGCTGTGTAATTATGCAGAAATTGTCAACAATTACTTGGAGCTTTTTGTCATGGGCCAGATTTTTATTTCCTAGGAACTAAAGATTATTGTTTTTTTATGGTCTAACACTCAAAGCCTTGAATTTAGTGCTGTGGGGTTAAAAAAAAAAAAGTGTGATGGCTTCCATTGGTAATTCAATTTTATCATTTGTGTTCTTTTACTTCTTCCTTATCACTATTTTAGAAATGTGAGATTTCTGTCATTTTGTCCTTAGGCAAAATGCAGGATTGTGATTGTATTTCACAAATAAGGCTCAAGATTTTTAGTTGACTCCTATGAATTAATTGGGATTTTGGTTTAACTCTATCAGTATCCTCTGCAGGTATTGGAGGCCCACAGAAGAAAGGGATGGAGGCTCAGGGTTGCCTGGTGACAGGTTTGGAATGATGGGCTAGTTAAGTGGTGTGCTTTGAAAAAAAATTCTAGAGGCCCTGGTATGTAAACTTATTGTGTTGCATTGGGTCACAATTTTATTACTTTAAGGACAAATATTATATTTGAAATGTGTTCCTTTCTGGGAACTTTAAATATGTACTTTAGAAAAAGTGGTCTGTATTTTTCATCTTTTTTCTGAGGTATCACAAAAACATAGGTGGTAATGACATTATTTTAGCATTTTTAGCTTTTCAAAGTACTTTCATATTCTTTTATAGGGCAGGTATTATTAGCCCTATTCGATAGTTGAAGAAATTAGGGCACAAAAATATAAATGCCTTGTTTCAAGTCATGTAGGCAGAACTGGAGTAAACTCACAATCTCCTCTTAACTCATACTCTTCTACCATTCATTGACTTGATTATTTATTAATTATGAAGCAAGGCTTTCTTAATAAAAACACTTGATCTGTCCTGTGCTAGAATAGAAATCATATTGATAAACACATGTTTAAGAATGAACAACAACAATTTATGTAGTACTTTAAGATGTATAATTTACTTTATATGTATCGTCTCATTTGATCTTCACAACAATCCTAGGATAGTAGATGTTATTATTATCCCCATTTTACAGATGAGAAAATGGAGGTTGAGAGATTAAGTGTGTCTCATCCCAGGTCACACAGCTAAATGTCTGAGACAGGATTTGAACTCAGGTCTTTGTGGCAATAAGTCCAGCATTCTGTATGCCATCCCACCTAACTACAAAAGATAATCAACCTCACCTCAAAAAGAGATGGATATTGCTTTGTCTTTGAGATGAGCAGTGCTGTTATCCTTTTGTCTGGAGAGAGAGAGAATAAAAGGGAAGAATAAGTTGATTTTAAAAAGTAACATTGTTTTGTAGGAATGGCTAAGATGGTTCATAGGATCAAGAGCTGGAAGGAACCTCAGATGAAGAGACTAAAGCTTGAAGTGATGACTTGTCTAAGGTCACACAGGTAGCAAATAGCAATTAGTCAGTTGGGTGACTCAGTGGGGAGAGTACTAGGACTGGAGTCAGGAAGATGCAAGTTCAAATCCTGCCTCCTATGATTACTGTCTGTGTCATCCTGGACAAGGTACTTGACCTCTCAAAGCCTCAATTTCCTCATCTGTAAAATGGGGATGATAGTACTCACCTCATAGGATTAAGGTTGTATGTATATGTATGTGTATGTAAAGTGCAGACCTTACAGCACTATGTAAATGCTAGCTATTATAATTAATTAGCAGAACTGGGATTTGAATGCCAGTTTCTCCGATTTCACATTTCATAACACTTACCATCAGTTTGGGAATTATCCTTGCTTCTTCACTCTCCCTCACCTCACACATCCAATCGATAGCCATCCAATCATTTCTACCTCCACAACATCCATTTCAGCCTTCCTCTTCGTTATAGTCACACCCGGCCCTCACTTCTTTACTGGATTATTCTGCTAGCTTCTGAATGGGTTTCCCTGCCTTAATAGTCACTTTCTTTACCATTCCATCCTCCATACAGCTGCATAGATCTGAATGTGCCACTCCCCTCATCAGTCATCTCTAGTGGCTCCCTTTTGCTTCTAGGATGAAATGCAGACTCTTGTGAATTTTAAAACCCATGCCTTGCACCATGTTATTCTCCTTCTCAGACTTTGTGGACTAGACAAATTGGCCTTCTTGCTGTTTCTCAGACAAGACACATCATCTCTGATTTTGAACTAGCTGTACTCCATCCCTAGCTTGCCATCCCTCCTCATGCCCCCTTCTTATAATCTCTTATTTCCTTTGAAACTTGACTCAAGTGCCATCTTCTGGTTGAAACTTTTCCATCACTCCAGATTCCAGTGCCCTCCTCCCTGCCCCCTTCAAATTCACCCTGTGTTATTCTACATACACTTTTAATTTACATGATGCCTCTCAATTAAATTTCAGCTTCTTGAAGGCAGGGTCTGTTTCATTTTTGTGTTAATAGCCCCAGCACCTAACATAGTACCACACAGATAGTAGGTTCTCAATAAAGGCTTATTTATTGAGTATACCACCTGTGTCTGATCATGTGCTCTGTCTTGTGGCATCTTTTGCAGTGGTTTAATTGCATTGTTTAACTTTTTATGTGTGTGTAAATCTCCCTAACTAGGCACTCCAATTTAACCATCTGTGTACTCCTTCAGTACATGTCATAGGATCTTGTACATCTTGGCCTCAATCTATATATGTGTTGATTGACTCTTATATTAATGTTATTTGTTGATTGACTGTGGAGGAATTAATGCAACAGTTCAGTTCAACAAAATTGTCAAGCAATTATTTTGTCAGATACTGTATTAAGTGCTGAGAATACAAAGATAAATAAACACGAGTCTCTGCCCTCAAGGACCTTACATACTTTTGGGGAGAGAACAACATGAATACAGATAAACAAATAGAAAAAAAATTGGTTTTAGCTTGCAGCTATGATTTTATTGGTATGGGGAACTTTTAGTGAGGAAACCCACTTCATTAATGTAGACCAGTAAGGGCTCAACAACTTATATTTGGGCACTCATAAGTTAAGGGATTTGTAGGGTCAGAGGCAGGGCTTGAATCTAATTCTTCCTGATGTAGAAGATGTCCCGCTGTCACGAGGGTGCCTCATACTAAATAGATACGAAAGAAATAGTGTAATTTGACAGTGATTGGGGCTGGGTTGGTTACAGGCACTTACTTGTAACTTGGGGAATCAGTGTCAGCCTCTTGTGGCAATTTCTGTTAATGGGCCATACTTCACCCACTGCCATTGAACAATTCAGAATTCTTCAGCTTTTTCCTTCATGAGCTCTTCTAAGTACTTTCCTGTGATCACCTAGACTCTTAGAGGATATCAACCATTGGTTTTATAAACCTCTTGATTTGAAGTATGCGTGGTTTCAGAAACCTCTGCGTATCCTTTCCTTATTTCACCTTTTCCTTCATATAATGTTCTGGTTTGAAGAGATAGAAAAGCAGCTTTTCTTTCTATTTCTCATTTTATAATAATTTTTTTTCTTACCCTTGAAAAATGATGTACTAAAGCATTATCACGTATGTGAACATTTGTCTTAAAAAAAAAAACAAGAACAGAAAAACAAAAACCTTTTCATTTACCATTGTAGCCATTGATGGGGCTTCAAATGCTTAATCTGAAAGCTTAACAGAGCCAAACCTTGTATTGGAGGGCTGTAGATTTGTCTGTAAGAAGTTTGCAGTATTCTTCAAGAACTCTCAGAAAACTTAGATTTAATTCTACTCTACCTGAGTCAAGGGATTTAATTTGTTTCAAATGACTTGTTTTAAGACCTTTTAGAATGGATACTTGCTTTGGTGGGAGATGATGAGTTGATTTTGTGCAAGTTCCATTTCTCCAGAATCTTCATTTCTGGGTATTTCACAAGGAATAATACTCTGCAATCTGCACTGGTGACTTGTCTGTTTCTTACGTGACCAAATAAAGTAGATGCTGTTGCTGGCACTTCTACTAGTATCACATTCCCAACTTGTGTGGCCTTCATCTGTAAAGTGATGATAACAATAACTGTCCAGAGATCCATTATAAAGGACAAATGAGCTAATTTATATGAAGTGCTTTGTAAACCATAAAGCACTATACAAATATGAACTTTTAGTATTATCATTATTATCTTGTTAGATTTTTTGAAGTTCATATTAAAAATGTCCTAGGAGAAGTAGTTATCCTCATATCCTGCTATTATTATTTTATACTTAATGTTCAAGGGACTTTTGCAAGGTAAATAGCATAATTGCCTTTTATAATTAAAAAAATTAGTATAAAAACTGATTTTCTGTAGACTCTCTAAAAGCATTATTGGAATAAGTCTAGTAGCAGCCTGGATGTGAGGGATAATAGGACTTCATCATCTTCTCGTGTAGATTTTATTTCATCAACTACATCTCTATATTTTGAAAACTTTTCATTCCATGTAGTTTAGAGATTATGAATATTCAGTCTGACAACATCTGTTTAAAATGTTATACTTAAATTTTTAGGGATTCATGTTGTATCAGTGCAAATGTAAGCAACAATTTTATTTGTGATAATACTGTAGTTCTAATATGACTTATTTGTTTAATTCTTAAGGATATTTTGAGGTATGTATTATATGATGAGGATTTGTCATCTATTAGTTTATAAAAGGTAGTGAATTTTGTGTACATGATTCTGGCCATCTGATCATGCCTTTCTAGGTGTTCATTAGTACTAAATACTTTCAACCTATGGAGACATGTGACAGTTGCAAGTATTTATTTGTAAGATCTGCATTGATCAGGAAGTGCAGGTTCCTTAAGGATAACATCACAATGACCTGATCCTGAATTGAGGGTAAAATTGCAGAAGAACCTTAGCTGTTGTTTCTTAAGGTATGTGTGGTGATGGTTATGGTTAAATAATGGTGATGTTTAAATAGTGTATTGCATTAGGAAAAAACTATCCACCTTCATGTGGTTAAAGATAATAGAGAACTAACAAGATGAAAAGTAAAAAAAAAAAAACCAAACCAACTGAAAAATATATTTGGTTCTAAATAATTAATACTTTAACAATCACAACAACAACAACTGGGTTTGTGATTTTGTGGTGAATTTGCAATGAGGAAAGAAATGCCTGGGATGTTTGAGAGGTTAAGTGGTCCAGGGTTACATAATCAATATGTCAGAGGTGGACTTCAACTCTGGCTGAGGCCAGCTCATCATACCACACTGCTTACTAATTAATATGAACTTCTTACTACCGTACAGCTTCATGGAGATTGTGTCTGTCACTAAGTATATGTCAGATTAACTTTGTCATAGATTTTATTTGATTACAACATTAAACTCTGTAAATGCATTCAGCATCTTCACAGCATGTGGTTAATATAGTAGGGTTGTATACCTCCAGCATGATTAGAAGGAATGTTTGAAGATGGTATTTTTATCTTTTGAACTGGAGTATTTTTCTTGTAAAAGGGGTTGAAGTATTAAATCCTTTTCAGGACCTCAGAGCCTGCATAGTCACTTGAATTCATAATCTAACATTTAGGTTTATATTTTAGTAAGCTTTAGCATTTAGCCAGTTTTGTCCCTCTAATGAGATCATTGAGTACATTCAGATAATTCAGATAATAATCAAATTCACTGGATAATTTTTTTTTTAAATTCACTTAATATAATTAAGACTTAAAGGCAAGTCCTATCAGCTTGCCTGTTTGTTTCCAAAATAACAAGGGAGCAGGAATAATTGGTTGCAGTTGCTAGGGATAATTATAAGCTGCTCTCACTTAGAAAGTGAGACTGGGTGCTATGTTGTACTTAAGCAATAAAAAATATATCAAACTATAACAGTCCTCCTCTCCCCTGAGAAAACAAATGACAGACACACACTAACAAAAAATTATTTTAACAAGCACATTCCAAAGGTGCTGGATTTATGAGGAGACTCCAGGAAACTTTGATTGAAATTGCTGTCTCTGATTGTAGTTGTAGATTTTATTGGTGCCATATTGAGAACAATGCTGCTGCCAGAGTGATAGAGGGAATGTAACCTCCTCTGCAGAGTTATCCCACGGAGGTTACCTCCTTTTATAATATCCATGATCTGTGGCATTAAAAATGCCTTGAAAACTATCGTATTTTCAGTTTTCTTTTCTCAAATTAAGTTACAATTTATCTGACTAAGGAGAGAAATATGAACAGCCCCTCTAAGATGTTTGCATTGATTTTTCTCACAGTATTTGTTAGCCCTTATTTCCTCATTTGTACCCTCTGTGATGAAATAGACTGCAGCAGCGCACTGAGCCTAACTCCTGTGGTTTTAGGAACAGACACAGAGACAGACATATACATGATTGTCTTTTTTTCCAATTCTAAGCCCCAGGTAAAGTAACATGACAAAGTACTTACTTTCTCATTGCAGTTTCCCTCAGATAATATTGATAATAAGCATTTAAATAGCATTGTAAAGTTTGCAAAATTCTGTACGTGTTAACTCATTCAATCCACACAACTCTGGAAGATAGGTGCTATTATTAGCATCCCCATTTTACAGATGAGGAAACTGAGTCACAGAGTTAAACGACAGTTGTGTGTCTGAGGCAGGATTCGAATTCAAGTCTTCTTGAATCCAAGTCCTGTATTCTGTCCACTGCATCACCTCCATGCCCAGTTAAAATATGCTTGGGGACCATCTATATCAAATGACAAATATTTAAGTGGTTTAAAGTCAACAAATTTTTAGATGTTGATTTCCCTTGTTGTGCATGCAAATATTAGGGAATGAAACTGTTCACTGATTGCCCCAAGAGAGCCTCGTAAAAATGTACATGGGAGTGACCTGGAAAAAATAAAATCTAAGTTTTTTATTATGAGACTTTGTAAATAATTCTAGTTACAGTATTTATAAAAATGCATGCATTCCTGGATAGTTCATGATATTTTCCCCTTACCTGTTTCAGTATTTTCTTCAGTGATTCTTTTTTTTTATGTATTTAAAATATCAAGGTTAGAACTGCTTTTCTTGAATAAGAGTTTTGTTAAAAAGTAGAACATTTATTTTTCCTTTTCCATAGCTTATTCTGACCTTTGTATCCAATGATCACATAGTAGGATGTTCATAACTTAGTGTGTATATGGAAGTAGTGGTATCTAGGCTGAAATACTCAAACATGTATGCCTGAAAAAAGGAGGTGGGCTGGTTATATAGGAAGAGTAAGGTATCAGTGATTCATAGTTCTTCATTCTCCCTTGATAGCCACATGATAGCAGAAGACCTAGAGGAAGGACTCCCTAGCACATTAGATGACTGACCTGTGGAGGATTTATGAACAGAAACTACCCAAGATAAGAAAGCGTGGATGGATTGCAACTGTTGAAGGGGACAGCCACATTGATGAGGTCACAGATCCAACAAAGAAAGATGTATATAGACATCATTTTTTCAAGGATTGATGATTTTTGGTCTTGTGGGTTCCCCCATCACTAATACATATTGCTTTAGTAGGCAGTATTCATACATTAGTGTATGTGAAATAATTCATCACCTTGTACAGACTTTCTGGAGAACTTCTGACTTTGCCAGGCTGGTCCCAAAATACCAGAAATGTTTTTCTGGGTTTTGACTTAAAGCCTTTCCAGAATGGTAGGATCCACTAGCTTTCGTGCACTCCAGGCATAACCTTCAAGAACTTGAGGTCTCTTCTGTGCCATAAATGAGGAATCATTTTAAGTGGATTTAAGTAGAGGCTGGGATATCTGTCCTGTTTATATAGGAGTTGTGATACCCAACACAAGTTAAGCATCCTTTATTTGTCATGGGCTGGGAAGCAAGATTTTGTATTTCTGTGTCCTTACTCACATTGTTTCTCCTCTCATTAGCTTCTCTTCCTCCTTTATAATGGCTTTCCCAATCCTTTTCTTTCTATAAGGCTTAGTTCAAGTTACCACATACTACATGGTGCTTTTTTTCTGATGACTCTAACCCTCCCTGATATCCTGACCATATGGCATGTATCTGACCTCTCTTTCACTTTCTTCTTCTTCCAACAGGCCCTGAAGTGATTGATTGTGATGAGCGGAGTCCAGAAGGGAGAAACCCTGCTCTCTGGCATGTTGGTCTGAAGATAGCCTGGGACATAGAGACACCTGGTTTGGCAATACCACTCCATCAAGGAGACTGCTATCTTATGCTAGGTAATCCTGAAAAGAGTGAAAAGACATTGATTTCCCAACACCTTCCCAACATTTGTTGGTTGTTTATTTTTGTCCATGTACTTTATTTTATGAGGGATGGAAACATCGTATAGTGGATAGAATGTTGGATATGAAATCAGGAGAGACCTGGGTTCAGTATTTGTGTGATCCTGAGGAAGTTACTTAACCTCTTTGGATTTCAGTTTTCTCATCTGGAAAATGGGTACAATAATTGCACCTACTTCATAGGGTTATTGTGAAGATCCAGTAATATGATGCATACAAAGAGCTTTATAAATCTCAAAATGCTATATAAATGTCAGCTATTACAACTCACATTTTTATAGTGTTATGTTTATAAGTCACTCTCCTTTTAACACCTCTGTGGGATATATAGTACAAACATTATTATCTCAATTTTACTGATGCAAGTGAGGCTCAGCAAGGTTAATAAACAAGCTGTCTATGGTATCATGGCAGAGCCATGAATTGAACCTATGTCCCCAAATCCAATACTCTTCTTTAAAAGAGGAGCTCAGATGTCATCTAGGTTTAATGGAGCTGATAGATCAGAACAGTTTAAACAGTTTAAACCCTTTGACATGCTGGCACTCTTTTGTGGATCTTTCTTCCCCTGCTCTCCCTCCCCCCTTCACTCTTTTATGGACCTCTTCCTCCTCCCCCAATCTCTTTTCGGGAGTAAAATTGAGAAAAGCTGTAATCCTATTTTACTGAAATCCCCCAATGTGCTCTGTACTTTGGGATACATCATTAGAATTACTAAATGCTGATTTCTATCAGATGCAGGCTAACCTGCTCTGAAACTTTTGGAGTATTTCCCTGCCTAGGCAGGTTTCTAGTTATGAAAAGTTTGTTCCTGGATTTGACTTTAGTTTCCTTCTTATGGCCTGAGGAAGCAGCTGTCCTGACAGCACAGGTCTTTCCTTTGGTTTTTAATTCTTAATGAAAAAATGTTTCATAAGGAGTTTGTCTAACAGAAGCCTAAAAGTTCATAGGGCTTTGCTCCCGTGTGTGTGTGTGTGTGTGTGTGTGTGTTCATAATGCCTTTTTTCCATTCTAAGGCCTTGTGTATGAATAGGCTGATAATATTTTTCTTTGACCACAAAGGTTCTCTGTGCATAATTTTTTCATTGTCTCCATTTCTTTGGGGACTTTCTAGCCCCTGGCTTCCTAGGGAATCTGCTCATGTATTTGCTTTGAAGTTAGGAAACAGCACTTTTATCATAGCAAATACCTGGAAACAGATTACGTGCTTGTAAGGGAAGGACTGATCAAATTGTAGCATATGAATGTAGTGGAATGTTATTGTGCCAGAAGGAATTATAACTGGGAGAGATGAGGCTAGACAGTACTTTTTCTGAAAAGGACCTGGGGGTTTTAGTGGACTGCAAGCTCAAAGCATGATATGGCAGCTAAGAAAGGTAATAGGATTTTTAGCTGCATTGACAGAAGCTTAGAGTCCATGAACAAGGAACCAGTGGTCTTCTTATACCCTGGTCTTGTCTGACCATACCTCGAGTACCATATTGAGTTCTATGAGCCACATTTTAGGAAAATCATTGATAAGCTGGATAATGTTCAGAGGAGGGTAACCAGGATGACAGAGGGTTCATTCCACAAGAGGATTAGCTAGAGGAACTGACTAGGGGGGTGTGATAGTTCCCTTCTCACGTTTGAAAAGCTATCACCTGGAAGAGGGATTAGATTTTTTCAGTTTGGCCCAGAGGGCAGAATGAGGATGGAAGATTAAAAGTGGCAAATTTAGGTTTGATGGAAAGAAAAACTTCCTGGGACTTGATTTGTGTATGTGCTCCTGTGGCCTACTGGTTAGGAAAAGGAATGTGGGGCTGTTGCCAAGTGTTCACAGATAGCTGAGTTCAGACACTGACAGGAAGGTGTTATGGGTTTTACTGCGTGAAATACTGGGCTGTCATCTTTGGAGAATGTGATCAAGCATCTGGATCCAAGGGAGAGTCAGTGGACCTGTATGTCTATCCTCAGAGCAGAGCAGAAGGCAATCAGGGTATAGCTAGGAGAATGACACTAAGTGCTATTATAGACATTGGAAGGAACTTTTCCGAAGTGCTCTTAGAGCTGCCCAGCACGGCAGCCCCCCTTAGAGGCCTCAGCAGAGGGACTGCCTGCCCAGGCTTGCTTTCTAGCCTTGGTGCAGAGACAGTAACCCTGAGCTTTTTAGATGCCGAGACTTAGTTGCTATTAGAGAAAGGAAGAGTTATAGGGAGAAGGACTCCAGAGGAACAGCTACTGAGGACTCCCATTGGGAACACCCGGAAGCAGTGAAGACTTCCCCTCGGAGAAGAGGTGGTTGAGAACAGTTTGTTCCAATGGCACCGTGGAGCTCTTAGAACTCAGTCAGCCGTCGAAGACGCCGAGGTCATCGTCTGCATCCTGCGCCGGTGGCGGTGGCCCTGCCTTTTGTCCTGCCACTGGACTTTGACGACTCTGCAAGGTAGAATGAGACTGATGACTTTGTGCAGCTCTGCTTCACTTGCATCCAGTTCACGTACACAAGTCAAGACGTCACCCACGATGTCATTGGTCCTCTTCAAAATGAAGGACAGATGGTTACCATGTTTAGGAGATTTTTTTTTTTTGCTAGAAGGTCTCCACTCCTCTCCACTCTCCATTGGGGGTTATTATCCTTGAGGAAAAAGAGGCTCTTGCCCTCTGTTTGAGGAGAGGAAATAATAGTTTCTTTCCAAAGATTGTCCTTGGGTATTAGGCTTGTTCTAGTTCCAGATATCGTAGCAACCTGGCCAGGGTATGGCCACGGAAAACATCTCACCTTTCTATATGGCACTTGAATGTTTACAAAGCACTTTGCTTATAACAGTGGTCTTAGTAGGTAATTCAACATTGTCCCCATTTTATAGATGAAACTCGAAGTCTTTAACATGCTGCCTGGTTGGTCACACACTGTCTGAAACAGGATCTGAACCCGTGTCTCCTGATTCTCAGTCTAGTGCTCTCTCTTTCAGTCTACTGTGCTGCAACTTCTTAAGGCAAGAAGATCAATAGATGTAGACTTGGAAAGGATCCCAGGGGCCTTGGGATCCAGCTCCTTTATTTTTACAGAAGAAGAAGAAACCAAGCGCTAGAGCTGAAGTTTGACATGCCCACCGTCAGAAAGATAGTAAATGTTGAAAGCAAAATTTGAACTCAGGTCTTCTGGCTCCAGAGCTAGTATTGTTTCCACTGCACCATGCTTACAGTAATATACTTATAATAGCTATTAGGTTTCTACCATTCTTCCAGATTGTAAACAGGCCTGTTGTTGTCCTGTACAAAAAGAGATGAAATTCCTAACATGAGCCCTTGTCCTAGATTTTTCAACTCTTACCTTTAGACTTTGGGGAAGCATCTTGTCATAGTGAACCATGCCAGGCACAGAACTGTTTACCTAAATTCAATAGTTAAGTAATTCTTGTTAAGTTGCTCTGTTTACATACAAAAGGCATTCTTCCCTTTCCCCTTTCCAGAAGTGGCTAGGAACTAATGTTACCTTTTCTCACTGCTTTTAAAAAACAAATAGCATAAGTAGCCCCATGGAGGGACCTCAGCTCTGCCTGCTGATAACTGAAATCTGAACTTCATAGCACTTATGAAAAGGAAACAGTTTAGCTCAATTTATAATAATATATTGGTCTGCAGAGGAAGTGCAGACTGAACCCTGCTGTCTCAAGTACATACTCCAGGGGTGTCTGATGGGGAACGTGTCGGGTGCCTGTAATAAATCCACAGTCCATGGAAGTGAGTGAAGGCCCCGCTGGCTGTGCCTGAGGACACGCTTAACTGGGGTTGTCACGGTTTTACTTTTAAATTGGAATCTTTGCCCTAATCTCAGAGTTAGACATGACCAGATTTGCAAGCAGATTTACAATTTTCACTAATTTTCCGACCATGACTTCAAAACACACTTAGTGGGGGAAAAAATACACTCTGGTCTTTCTCAAAGAAGGATGATTTACTTTGCCCCAGATGTTTTCCATCGACTGAATGCTGCTTGGGAGTTAGGGGCTTAAAGCAGTTTGGAGACAAGCTATGGGTTTATTTTTGGTGGGGTAGATTCTAAAGTTCGAGAAGCATCAAGACATTATCTTTATTAATTAGGAGTTAGTCCTACAGTTGAGGTGTTTAGGGGAGCAAAGGTAAGAGCTGAAGCCTATTTAAGTATGAGTATTTCTAGGTAAGCGATTTTTAATGTATCTTCCTCCTTATTTAAACTGTTTCTCTATACCTTTGTTTCCTGTAATCTACCTGAGTCTCATTTTAGTGTGACCAAACTTCCAGCAATCAGCTGCTCTCTTCACCTGCCAAGGAAGAATTCTCATAGTATATACAGATGATGTCTTTGTTTCTGAATTTGTGGTCAAGAAGCCTAGATTTTAGTCAGGCCTCTGCTCCTAAGAACTTGTGTATCCTTGTGTGAGTCAGTGAACTTCTGGGCCTCAGTTTCTTTGCATGTAAAATCAAGGGGTTAGAGTATGTGATCTAATATCCTCTTACTTTCACTTGGGCTGTGTTAAATGGGGTGACAGCACAAGTGATTAAGGAGTTCTGAGTTCTAAACCTGCCTTACTCGGTGAATTTTGCCTAACCTTTTGATATCAATTTTTCTTAGACATCCAGGATGACCTGCAGGGAAAGAAAATCTCACCACTTTTATCAGTGGGGTTAAATGAGTCTGTATCTGTAAGTTGCTGAATCAGTGCTTTGTAGTGACCCCTGGCTCAGTCACAATCATGGACGAGTTATACCTAGATAGAACTCCGAGAGTAGTTTTTATAGATTGTGTTAGCCTTCCTTAGGAAAGCTGGGGCTTGGAGGATTAATGTATAAGGAGTAGCACCTGGAGCAACCTGAAAATGAGATGCAAAATAACATGGAGATTAGCATCAGCTCTACTTTTTTTGAGTCATTAACTTAGGGCACTTTGTGTAATAGCCCCATGAATGGGAAGGAGGAATGGTTTTATGGACGTCAAAGGTTCTAACTGGGGTCCTTCTGGGACTGACCTCTGAGACTGTGGTATCTTTGTCAACCCACCAGGTGGCACTCACTCAGTCTCACCTCCATGTAGAAATACTATTTAAAGCAAAAGGCTTTTGTTGTCTCTTCCTCTGACCCCCATCCCCCACTTTCAACTGGCCAACTGAGGTTAAATGTACATATAATTTATGACTTAATCATAAATTCAAAATAATTATACTTTACTACATCTTGGGGGTCTTGAAATGTAGTTGCTGTGTTCTGCTTTCTGCTGGGGCCCAGGGAGGATGGAGAGACAGCAATAAATTATAACTTCAGGCTGCAGTTGGTAAGCTTGAGGAATTGCCATTTAAGTGGAAAGTGCTTGAACAGCCAAATGAGCACCTGTCATGTTTCTTTTCACTTTGAAAAGTAGAAAGGTGACAGCACAGTTTCAGCTGCTTGTCCAATATGAATCTAGGCTTTTCCTACCTTCTCTGTTATTGCCATGTTTATTGCTTCATATTCAGCTCTCACAGGCCATGGGGTGTTCCTCGCCTCTTGAAATTTCCATTCTAAAATATACGAAGAAGTGCAGAACTAGGCAGAAATGCATATAAACATAAACAGGTTGTCTTGGTCTCTCTTTTTGCACCCAGGTGAAATTAGGGCTGTAGGTATAATTGGATGAATTGTGAGTGGAGGAGCAGGGAGTCTGCTCCCAGGCACTTTTCTGTGAGATTATTTGCCCTATCCACCCTGAGACAGAAGGCAGTCTTTTTACTCTTTCCCTACCCCTCATCACTAATCAATTTTGTCAAAACAATAGAACTTGTGGATTACTCCCGTAGGAGTAAATCCCCAGCTCTGTGCGAGATTTAATTCAGCTAACAAGACACTGATGGCATTTTTGAATAGGAAAATTAGCGCACTTCTAACTATTCTTTGAGTTCTTCTCTATACAGACTCTAAATCAGTTTCCAGTCCTTGAGCTGAGGTGTGTTAGGAGAAGCAGAGAGACCCACTTACCACATTTTGTTTTGTAGCTCATATCACTGATTTAAAACTGGAAGAGACTTTAGAAGTCACCTTGCCCATTCTTCCTATACCACTGAGGGATCTGAGGCCCAGAGAAGTTCTCAGGGGGAAAAACCAGGATTTGAACTTAGGTCCTCTGACTAATTTCAACAGTCTCTTCATTGATTTTTATACTATGTTTTTCTTCTCTTAAAAAGCATTTTATTTTTTTTTCCAATTACATATAAAGACAATTTTTAGCATTCAATTTTTTTTTTAAAGCAATTGGTTTTAAGTGACTTGCCCAGGGTCACACAGCTAAAAAGTGTCAAGTGTTTGGTCTGAGGTCGGATTTGAACTCAGGTCCTCCTGACTTCAGGGCCGGTGCTCTATCCACTGCACTACCTAGCTGTCCCTGCATTCAATTTTTAAAATAAAATTTTGAGTTCCAAATTTTCTCCCTTCCTCTTTCCTCTCCCCCTTTGGTAAGCAATTTGATATAGGCTATATATACACTATTTGAATTTTTTAAAATATCCATATCATCCCCTCCTATATCATTCTATTTGATTTGGTCTTTTTTTTTTTTTTTCTTGTATCACCTTGCACATGATAGGTACTCAATAAATATTCAGGCAAGGTGAATTCCTCTGCAGTGACCCAGTGATTTTGGACAAGGGCCTACTTGGAATAACCTGGTTGGAAAGGACCCTAAGAGATTATTTACCCCCCTCATCCTATATATAACTATGTAGGACAGTTCTATCACCCTCCCCAGAAAGAGGAGATTATGTATCTGATTCTTAGGAATATCCAGAAAGTATATTTCTCAGCCTTTAACCTATTCAGATATTTAATAATCTTTGCTATATTCCTTTCTATCTTAGTGAATTACCAATGTAACATCAGATTTTTTGTTGTTAATAATAGCTCACATTTATATATTGCTTTAAGGTTTACAAAATTTCCTCCATAGTAGCCTTGTGAAGTAGTTCTTTTGTTGTTGTTGTTTGTTTTAGTCTGGACCTGCGATTTCATAACGTAAGGAGCTCCCAGTGAGCTGTTCCCCCTCTCGGTGTAGATCAATACTTGTTACATAACTTAGTTTTAGAAAGTTGCCTTGAAGTATCTTGATCAGTCACCACCAGAATGGGTCAAAGGTGGGACTGAAACCCACTTAATGATGTTGAGGCCAGTATTATTGTATCCATCTTCTAGATGAGGAAGGTGAGGCTGAAATTAATTTCAATGCAGTATACATATATTAAGTGCCTAGTCTGTGCTAGGACCTGAGGCTACCAAATCGAAAAGGAAACAGTCTTTGCTTCCAGTGAGCTCACATTCTCCTTGGAGGACTCAGGGAAGACAGTGTATCAGTAATATAACCTGGATTGTAATAACAAACATGCATTTGTCACACAGTCCAGAGCTAAGTCTGAACTCTTGAGGTGGCTACATCCCAGCTAAGGCCATGCATTTTGTCAGAAAATGAGTAAGTTATTATAAAGTTGTAAGATCTTAGTGCTATTCTTAGCTCCATCTAACTCTCTCTGTAAGGAGAGGCTTTTGGAAAATCCCTTGACCAGGGATTAGCCTCTTTGGATAATAAAGTCACATTATCTTTGTATGTTCATCTATTTCTTAATTCAGTACTTCAAGGAAACATAAATTTGTTTTCCACAGAGATCTCAGCTCCTCTTTGTCTAAGATACTCGTTCTGAATTGCACTGACTGAAAATTTATATCCCTTTGTGAGCTTAATGAGGCTGCTTCTTGAACGACAGAGCCTATCCCTGGTTTGATAGCGGACCTGAGAGAGCTTGAGCTTTTCTGGCATAACCTTAGATAATACAGGCTCGCTTCCATACCACACTGAGATATCATTGGGAAAGAATTTTAGTAGAGGGTTGTCATCCACTGCTTTTCCTTGGTCTAAAGGCACAGACAATTTCTATGATGCTCTGATGCTTTGTGCTGGGTTGGGTTTCTACTATGTACCCTCTGTCATCAGTGATCTTTTCAAAGAGGACGAAGGCATGCAATGGAGGAAGTCAATTTATTTTCCACAACCCGTGTTACAGCTTTGAGCTCTTGAGTGTACCAGGAATGATTTTGACTTTCCAAATGTAATAAAGTCAGGTTAAGCTTTTGTTAGCAGGGCTTAGTAACATTGATCCCAGTAGAATTCGTTTTCTATCAAATTATTCTTTTAGTCAATTTTTAGCCCAGTCAACATTTCCATCTTATTTTACAGACTGGAATGGTAGTAGAGTTTGATCAAACCATCATGGTGGGTTCCCCAGTATTTGTTGCAGTTGGTCTAAGTGCAGGCCACCCTTTTCTGGATGCCTGTTTTCCCTCCCTGGTGCTTCTCATTGGCCTAGCTTTTTAAGTCTTTTCAAGTTTCAGAGAGGAACCAGTAGGCTTCTTCCCAGATGTCTGGTGGAAAACTTGGGGAAATAGGGAGAGAATGATGGAGGTAAGCAAATTATATGAAGGGCCAGAAATCAGGGACTCTTACCGGCTTCTGCTTTTGTACTCTTTCACTTCATTTGGAAAGCTCTGTTCCCCAGGGGACACTAGGGTAGCCCAATAAGAGAGAAGGAGAAAAATACTTTATTCTCTCTACCACTCAGCCTAACCTACTTTTCACAGGCTCTCCTTGTCTACCTGAACATAGCCCCACCCCTTTCCCACATCTTTCTAGTCCCTCCTACTCTCAAACCTCTTTGGAAAATGGTTAAAGGTGTTACAAAGTGTAAAAGTGGAGAGGTTTGGGGGAAGAGGAGGAGGAAAGCAGAGAAAGAAAGGGGCGGAAGTTTGAGAAACAAAGTCCAGGTTAAACCAGCTCCATCTGAAGTGGGATTAAATTTCCCTATGTACATTTAAAGTTGTGAAAATGAATTATTAACCTCAAGAATTCACTTCCCTCAACACCTCAGCAGGATAGCCAGGCCTTCCATCAAAGGATAAAAAACAAGTTTAAACTTTGCAGCTTGGAGTCCCCCTCAACCCTCTTTTAGCCTATTGAAAGAGGTTACGCTCCTGTGGAAAATTGTGTCTATGGTGAGATTTATGGAGTTAGACAACTTCTATCCTGAAAAAAGGAAAGAACTTCCATATTTACTTCCTTTGTGGAATGACTTAATGATCCCTGTGTGTCCTAAAAACTAATTTGTCTTCCCAAATATCACATTTTTCCTTAGTAAACAAATACCTGGTTGGATTTGGCCAGTTATCAAATAACCATGGAAACCCAGAATATCAGAGCAAGAAGAAATTTTAGGTCTTGTTATGCCTGACTTTTCCTTACCTCCCTCCCTGCCCCTGTTTTGTAACAGTAAACTGAGGTGAAATGACTTACCCATTGTCACCACAGCTGGTGAGTATCATAGCTTAGAATCAAACCCAGGCCATCTGATGCTGAATTCAGCATTTTGAAAACTATATTACGTTGCTATCATTTTCCCTCTGGGAAAGATTGATAAAGAGATATGGGCCTGCTTCTTGCAAGGCCACTATATTATATCATTGGGTATGTGCTTCTGGAACTCTACCTTTTTACAGCAGTGTGAATATCTATTCAAAGGCAGAAGGATCCCGTGTATTGCCCCTTTGGCTGTTAAATATAGAAATTCTCTCACATTAGTAATCTCTGCAATCCTCTCAAGATTTCATGCAAATATCAAGATTGAAGAAGTGTCAGGGATGAAAACTTTAGTGACTGTAGAAAGTACCAGAGTGGGGTACCAATTTAAAGTGTGTTTGCCATTGATGCACATTTACTTTAACTTAAAGGGCCCTTAGTAGAAGTGATGTGATCTAGCAGACACAGAGTGGGAGGATTATGGGGATGAGGGAATGGAACATGTGCAATGAAAAGTTCAGTAGTAGTAAGGGCCAGAACAAGTTTTGCCTGTCTTGCTGGAGTACCTTATGTGTGAAAAAAGGCTCATGCTAGTATGAAGGGCTAGACACTGGTGTTCAGAATTTGGCTTCCACATCGATGGGGCGTGTCACACTCAACCATCAGGTAGCCAAAGATGGAGCTTTTTTCTTCCTCCATTTTGTTGAGTAAGTTTTCTAGACTGTCTGAGTTTCTTAACTGTAGAACAAAAGGCCATTGGTTAATTATGTTTTGCAATGTCACTGGCATTCTTTTCTGCAAACAATCCATGCCTTATTAACAAGTGGCACTTTCATGTTTCTTCAATAAAAAAATAAAAAGTAATCTTTTAAGACTAATCTTAAAAGTAATCTTTAAGACTCAAATACCCTTTGAGACTCCATGAAGTCTCATGCACTCCATGAATCTTCAGCCACTTTTATACAATTAGAGTTTTAGACAAATTACAAACTCTCAAATTAAAATTGCTGGGTTCTTTCTCAAAGTCATAAAGGATTAGAGACAGTTGGAAGCAATTTCAAGAGAGTTTCTCAATTAGAGGGTTGCCAAGAGTTTAAATGAAGGTGCAAACCTGAAAGTAATACTTCTAATACTCTTTTTGCCACATGGACCGAATCAGATTAGTTGCTACTGAAAGGAACAAAAGCACTTAACAAATCTGTTCATTAGGATGATTTCTCCTTAATGATGTCTGTGGTTCTTAGTATTAATAACACAGAAGTTACTAGGATTCGGTTGGGATTTGCAAGACTGATCTTGACTCTTTCTGACTCAGGTATCACTGTCTGCAGTGACTGTTTTTCCATTTCTTATGATCCTGGCTGGAACCCATAAAAATGTTCATTACCCAACCTGAGCCAGGTTTTAAGCAAACATGTAACATGAATGCTACCTTTTTCTTTCCTATCCCTCACATCTCCCAAACAAGAAAGCTTCTTCCTCTGTTTCCCCACCTGCCACTCCCCTCCCCAATAGCCAAAGTCAGCTAGTCATATTTAGGTGGGTATTATACCGAGTTTCTGGAGAAAGAGTAAATGGGGTTAGAGTTCAGACCTTTCAGCCTCCATTTTTTGGAGAGGATATTTGATTTGAACTTTCTTCTTCTAAAATAATTTGCTTTAATCTTTTGACTTGAATTATGCATTTCCAAAAAAATTATTTTATATCATTTCCAGACTCCAAAACACAGCAAATGTAAGTTATATGGAATTTTCATTGCTGGGAATGTAGCTATTAAATACTTTTTAAAGACTGGGTGAGAGGCAGCATGGCATAGTACATAGAAAGTTGGCCATTAGAATTGGGAAGGCCCAAGTTCAAATCCTAC
>NW_020954571.1:20402218-20462030 GCF_900497805.2 Vombatus ursinus | reverse complement strand
AGCATTTTCGTTTTTAATACAACGTAGACTCCATCCTTTTCCTTGGTTCTGCCTACACTAAATTTATACTTATTTCAGATATAAGCAGCCTTTAAGGAATAAAGGAGAATTGGGCTGATGATATTGAGATGTGGAACGGGCAATATAGCATTTGGAATTTAACAAAAAGGCAAAATGAGGCAATTTCCCCTGCAAGATTACGTTTATTAACAGGGGCAATGGTGCCTGTCGGTAAATGGTCAGTGGCTTGCCTCCATTTATGCCAAGGACCCCGAGCAAAAGAACAGCTCCTCTTTTATAGGTTATGGGGAGTACAGGACAAAACAAGAGAACAGGGTAGATGACATCACAGGTTTGAAGGCAACATGATTGGTTAGAGAGTGAGGTGCAGGGAAAAATATGATTGGCTGGAAGTTTGGTAACGAGGGCTAGTAACAACCCCCTCCTCCTCCTCTCCTGAGACCAAGAAGTACTCCTTGTTTGAGTCTAGGTGCAAGATAGTGACCCAGACTTTTGGACAGCAAACCAGACATCCTTCAAGGGTAGCTTGATGGTGTAAAGATATTAGTCGGTCAGCTAAGTTCCTTGAGGCGAGAATAGATCAGTGATTATCTGGAGAGCTGGATTTCTTTCTTTTCTTTTCTTTTCTTTTTTTTTTTTTTTGATTAGGCAGTAGAGTTAAGTGACTTGCCCATGGTCACACAGCTAGTAGGTGTTATGTGTCTGAGGCCAGATTTGAACTCAGGTCCTCCTGAATCCAGGGCCAGTGCTCTCTCCACTGTGCCACCTTCCTGCCCTGAGAGCTGGATTTCTAAACTTAACCCATTACAGGCCAGCTGAATTCTGAATCAAGTACAGATACAAAGAACCACAACTTAAGCAGTTACAGGACAAAAGCAATTAGTTGTGCGTAGGATGAATAAGAAGGCGATACACAATCAGTTCAATTTTCTCAGCAGCATGAACTTATCAAAGGAGAATCTTCTAGGAGTTGGTCTGTTGTGGACTATATTTTCTCAATTTCATGTTGTTTCAAGACAAATTTTGTAGTAATTTTTATTGACACAGAAAGTGTGCAATGGTTCCATTAGATCGTGAGCTCCTTAAGGCCAGTTACTGTCATTTGCCCCTTTTTTTAATCCCTAGAGCTTAGCACACAGTGCCAAGCATATAGTGGGTGTTTAATAAATGTTTATTGATTGGTTGATTTTGGCAGTAGAGAGGAGGCATTTTTTTGATTGTTGATTATCCAGAAAATTAGTCTGTGGTGGTACAGAAAATAATTTCTTGCTAGACAAGGAGGACCAGGTACTCATCTTTCCAATAAAGGACTTTATATCTAAAGGAACATGGTGTCTTTTCTGAATTGACTGAGGAATTGGGCTTCTGTTGCTACACATCCTACTTTGAGCTTGATGTGTTCATCTGAAACTTGGCAACTTATTGTATTAACAGGTCCATTGCCTAAAATTTGATGGGGAAAAGAAGACATTGAGTTGAGGAAGAAGAAACAAGAATGCCTTGGGCAGAGATGAAAGCTAGCTTACAGTAATATAGGAACTTACAAGCTGTTTCAGAAACTGAAAATATAGTTATATTCTAAAAAGAAATCCAATGGGGGTGGAGTAAGAACATTTGTGAAGAGAGCTTCTTTACAGAATTAAATATCAACTTATAAAATAATTTTTGTTCTACTCGAGTACTGAACTTATGATGTGCTTTTTATCTCCAGTTGGCAGTATATGGTAATATACAGCTCATTGTTAGCTGGTATAATATAATAATGTAAGGTCAATTTGTTCCCTTCTGGTTTAAGTTGGTTTTTTTTTTGTTTGTTTGTTTGTTTTGTAATCTGTCTTTAGATGATCTTAATACCACTCATCAACACTGTGTTTTGGCTGGCTTGCAACCTCGATTCAGTTCAACCCACAGAGTGGCAGAGGTAAGTAGAAAAGAAAATCTGCTGTGAATTTGGATGCAACAGGAAGTAGTTGAGTGGTCAGTTAAAATACCACCATCAACAAAGGTCCCATCCCCAACTTGGCCCCGGGATAGATTGAAAAGTCTCTGTAATAGTACTTGAAGGGAGAGTAGCTTTTGTCTCACTTGACTTCAGCCTTGAGTCATCCCTTATTTCAGCTCTGTGGCTGCTGAAAAAAATGCAGAACTTCACTATGCTATCTTGCATGGGGTGCTATGATACCTTGGGGCCAGGTTACTATAATAGCCTAGGGGCCCTGAGCAAAAGTGGCGTTTGGGAGGTTCTGTGTAGCAAGGATATCATTTTGTAGTTTGTTCAGCAAGGTCAAGGGCAAGAAGTGGCTGACTAGAAGAGAATGGAGGTATGTTTGTGTATTTGTGCTCCTGCATGTTTTAGCTATGTCTGGGTTGGAGGTGGTGGCAAATTTGCATTTTCCTCAACTTTTCAGGTAGGCCTCTGGGCATGTGAATGTTATTTTAAAGAGGCAGTTGCTATGTTGACAAAAAATTTCTGAACTCTCCCTAGCTATACTCATGTCCCAGACCTCATTACTCAATTCTGTTACCTTAGAGTAGCCAGGGACCTTGGGACATAGAACATGAGCTGAAGGTCAGCAGAGCAGACTGATTCTTGAAGGGAACTGGAGTGCCAAAGGCCACCAATAGTGAATAGTTTGATTATCATACGTCAGTGTGGGAATAGCAGAAGTGAAGCAGGTCATTATTTCAGTAGATCTATGATGCTGTTAACATGGGTACACTCTCAGCAGTATACAACTTTATCTGTCTGTTACTCATCCTGTATAATTCTTGCTGCTCGCCTCCATAGAGGATCTACACATCACAATATGCTTGTCTTCTTCATGAGTTTTATTTTTATTTCTCTTTTGGATAAGTTTTATTGATGCTTTTTGTCTTTACATCAATTATTTCACACCTCCCCCTCCTCCAAATTGAACCCTCCAATATGACAACTGATGTAGAGACCATTTCTGATAATATATATGATATACTGCCCTATATATGCCTCTATGATATCTGCCATGAAGTAGAAAGTATATGTCATTATTTCTTTTCTAAGACCATTACTGATTTTTTCATACTTGGAGTCAAACTTCCTTGAAGTGATTTTTTCATTTACATTGTTGTCGTCATTACATATATTTTCTTGGTTCTGCTTTACTCCGCATCAGTTCATACAAATCTTCCTAGAATAGATGGACCAGTTAATACTCCAACAATCATTCAGGGTGTGCCTGATAAAGATCATTTTCATTTAGGATTTCTTATAGTTTTGAGCTTACATGACTAACTAGTTGGGCCTAGGTAATTCCAGGTGGAATTCTAAGAATGCTATATCTGGCCTCATCTTCATTTTAATCTCAGGCCCATTGCCAGGAATGGAGGAACAAGATATAAAGGTGTCTTTCTAGTTCTCAGGAATATCCTTGTTCTTGAATCTGATTGTCCTGGCCCTGGCTCATTAATGACTACAGCATTTAATTGCCCTTTAATATGTCAAGGGGAATCTATTTTTGGCCTATAAGATTGTGTTTTTAGATATACTGTGGCCAGAGTCAAGATAAAGTAGATCTTTGTCTTCTCTTGTTGTTTCTAGAAACAGTCTCCCTTTATTTTTGTAAAGGGTGTTTTGTAGTTATATTTATAGAATTTTTTTTGTGTGTGTGGGTTGTCACAGATATGTATTTTGGAGTTATTTTCAGTGGAATTTATCATACCCTTGATCATATTAGAAAGGCTTCTGATTTATCTCTATTATATGGAATGTTGACTTGTAGCTTTAGATGGTTACTACATACCATTGCAAGGAAAGATCCATATATTCTTAGGTTTTGTAATGCAGTTTTTAAAATGAATATTGTATTTTGTCAAAAACATTTTCTGTATCTATTGATATAACCATGTGTTTTGTTGTTTATTAATATTAGATAATAGTAGGTAGATTCCAACTAATAATCTATTATTGAAATTAATATTGAATCTACTATTGAACCAATCCAGTATTCCTGGTATAAATCTAACCTAATCATGGTATATTTAATTTTTTAATATGTTACAATAGCCTCTAATATTTTATTTAAAATTTATATGTTGATATTCATTGGGGATATCTGTCTATTGTCTTCTTTCTTGGTTTTCTTTCCCTGGTTTAATTATTAAGCCCTTACTACTGGATATACCCAATTCCTATTTCTGCCTCTGTGTTTTGTGCCTCAATAGTCTATCCTATGCTAT
This sequence comes from Vombatus ursinus, assembly GCF_900497805.2. Taxonomy (NCBI): domain Eukaryota; kingdom Metazoa; phylum Chordata; class Mammalia; order Diprotodontia; family Vombatidae; genus Vombatus; species Vombatus ursinus. The sequence goes on along the minus strand of NW_020954571.1, from coordinate 20,457,794 downwards.
CCAGGATATTATGGATTTTTTAATGAGAAGTTGAGGTTTTTCCTTTTAAATATTAATTCCCATTATTCACCTGATTTTCCAATTATAACTTTTAATCTTTTGATCCTCTAATCCATTGATATTCTCTTTGCATTCTCAATGAAAGTTTTTACATTTCAGTTTTTTTAGTAAAAAGGTAAAGTTTTATTTGAAATGAAGAAAAACCTGACCAGGATGTGTGGTTTTTTTTTCTTTCATGCTGCTTTATTGCTAAAAACCAAAAACAAACCCCAAAAGTTTTATACATAGTTGCAGAGTTTCTAACTTAGGTTTTTAAAAACAGTTCTTCTGTATTTTGTTTTTGTTTTTTTTTGTGAGGCAGTTGGGGTTAAGTGACTTGCCCAGGGTCACACAGCTAGTGAATATCATGTGTCTGAAGCCAGATTTGAACTCAGGTCCTTCTGACTCCAGATCTAGTGCTCTATCTACTGCACCACCTTGCTGCCCCAAAACAGTTCCTCTTTACACCATCAAAAGAATAAAATCTCTCCTTCAAACCCTCAAAGATGCATAGATATAACAGCAAGCTGCCTTTTCTAAAATTTCGGTATGAAATTCTAACAATTTTACCTTGTAAAATATAATAACTGTGCAATGGAGTAGAGAAAGTGCATACAGTAAGTAAACAATCTTTCCTGAACTAAAGAAAGTCAATGTAATATATAGTGTATGACACGTTTTTCAAAAAGAAAAACAAAAACTATTCTTGTACCTCATTCATTTCTTTGCCTGCCCTAGACACATGAAAATAAACTTTTCATTTCTTAATTTTTCATTACTTGCTGTAAGCATTTAACTTTTTGCTATTTGTTCAGTTTGCAAATATAATACCTTGCTCGTCTAGGTATATTTTAGAAAAAAATATTCCAGCTTCCCTCTTACTGAAAATTAATCTGTTTTCATTGGTTTTTAGCTCAGCTATGAAGGAATTGTTGTTTTTAGGTGTTAGCTATTGTTCTTTACTGCTTGGAATATCACGTTCCATTTCTTCCTTTGGTTTCTTATACCCACAGAGTAATCCTTTACTTTTGTGATTATTTCTCCTTGGAATTTGAAGAATTTTTCCTTGCTCACTGCACAGTTTGTTCTTTGATGTAACAAGTCTACGATCTGACTGCAGCATTTCTCGGCAATTAAAACTCTAGGTTTCTTTGTGTTCTTGTTCTGTGGATTCTCTAATCTGAACTTTGTCATCTGTTTCCAATATTTCTAGCTAATTTTTCTGAATGATTTCTGAAGAGTATGGTATTCAAGGTTTTTTTTTTAAATAATGCTTTTCTGTAATATCTATAATCCTTAGATCTTCTCTTTTCATTTTGTTTCAAGTTCAGTATTTCTCCCCCCAGCCCCATTATTTTTCCTTTTGTCAGTGTATCTTCCCCAAGTAAATTATGTTCTCATTTTCTTTTGAACACTTGGCTATAGAATTCATTGGTTTTTTTTTTTCTTGCTTATCTATCTCTTCCACTGATCTACTTTTCTACCTTTTAATCAGCACCAAATAGTTTTGATGATTATTTCTTTATAGTATGGTTTGAGCTCTGGAAATATGATATCCCCTTCTTTCCTACCTTTTCATTATTTTCTTTAAGATTCTAGACTTTTTATTCCTTTAAATAAATTTGGTTATTTTGTCTAGCCTTACAGATTTCCCCCTGATAATTTGATTAGCATAGCAGTCATTTAAAAAAATGATTTAAGTAAAATCATCATTTTAATTATATTGACATAGCTTAACCTTGAGAAATGACTGTCCTTTGGTGATGTAATTCTTTATTTCTTTATAGAGTGTTTTATAGAATATTTATATGATGGATATATCGTGGTAAATTGGTTCCCAATTTTTTTTATTTTTTTATTTTTTGCGGGAGCCAAGATGAAGAGAAGTCAGGAAGTTGCCTGAGCTCTCCCAAGTTTCCTTCAGAAACATTAAATCAAACCTCTAAGTGGATTCTGGAGCAACAGAACCTACAAAAAGATGGAGTGAAACAATTTCCAGCTTAAGCTTAAGATAACTTATAAGGACTTCAGGAAAGGTCTGTCTCACTTGGGTAAAAGGAGAGCGCAGCCCAGGGCAGATGGTGTCTGGGCAAGCCAGCAGGAGGCTCTTAGCCACAGCACAGATCAGAGACTGAGGCACCTTGGTCCTGGCTCAACAGGCCAGTGGCACAGCTGGTCAGCTGTGAGGCCTCCAGCCCCAGCACAGAAGGCAAGTTTTCAACCCCAGAAACCAGGCAACAACTTAGGCCGGGCCATCTCAGTGCTGTGAGCAAGATGCCAGCATCTGAAGCCCCAGCACCCAAAGCCAGTGACCAGACCCCTAATCCCCAGCACAAGAAGCTTGAGATATCTGTGCCACACGAGGAGAGCTCAACTTTAAAAGCCACAAAATGGCCAAAAATGAGTAAGAAGGAAAAACAAACATTTGACCATAGAAAGTTACTATGGTGACAGGGAAGATCAAAACACAAACTCAGAAGAGGACAACATTGTCAATATACCTACATCTGAAACCTCAAAGGAGAATATTAATTGATCTCAAGCCCAAAAATTCTTCTTGGAAGAGCTCAAAAAGAATTTTAGAAGTCATGTAAGAAGGGTAGAAGAAAAATTGGGGAAAGAAATGAAAGGTATTCAAGGGAGAGTCAACAGCTTGGGAAGGAAGGACAAAAATTGACTGAACGAAACAATTGCTTAAAAAATACAATTGGCCAAATTGAAAAAAAAATCCATTGAAGAAAACAACTCTTTAAAAAGTAGAATTGGCTAAATGGAAAAGGAAGTACAAAAGCTAACTGAAGAAAATAGAAAATAATTCCTTAATTAAAAACTACAGTTGGGCAAATGAAAGCTAATCACTCTATGACACATCAAGAATCAGTCAAACAAAATCAAAAGAATGAAAAAATAGAAGAAAATGTAAAATACCTCATTGGAAATACTGACCTGGAAAATAGATCCAGCAGGGACAATATCAGAATCATTAGACTAAGTGAAAGCTATGATCAAAAAAAGATCCTGGAGAGCATCTTTCAATAAGTTATCAAGGAAAACTTCCCTCATATTCTAGAACCATAGGGTTAAATAGTCATTGAAAGCATCCACTTGGGGGCAGCTAGGTGGTGCAGTGGATAGAGCACTGGCCCTAAAGTCAGGAGGATCTGAGTTCAAGTCTGGCTTTAGACCAAACACTTGACACTTACTAGCTGTGTGACCCTGGGCAAGTCACTTAACCCCAATTACCCCCGCCCCCCCCAAAAAAGAATCCACTGATCAGCTCCTGAAAAAGATGCCAAAATGAAAACTCCAAGGAATATTGTAGCCAAATTCCAGAATTTTCGGATCAAGGAGAAAATATTGCAAGCAGCCAGAAAGAAACAATTTAAATATCATGGAGCCACAGTCAGGATTACACAGGGTTTAGCAACTTCAATATTAAAGGATCGGAGGACTTGGAATATGATATTCTGTAAGGCAAAGGAACTTGCATTACAACCAAGAATCAATTACCCAGCAAAATTGAGCATAATCTTTCAGAGGAAAAGATGGACACTCAATGAAATAGGGGACTTTCCATTATTCCTGATGAAAAGACCAGAGCTGAACAGAAAATTCAGTCTTCAAATACAAGACTCAAGAGAAGCATAAAAAGATAAACACACAAAAAAAGTTATTCAATAAGGTTAAACTGTTTACATCTCTACACGGGAAAAGGATACTTGTAACTCTTGAGAGTTATATCTTTATTAGGGCAGTTGGGGTATAAGAGGGTATGGATATAAGGGGTGAAAAAATAGGATTGTACTTGGAAAAGAGGAAAGGGGGTGCAGAATAGGGTAAATTACATCACATGAAGTGGTGCAAAAGACCTATTACAGTAGAGGGAAAGAAGGGAGAGGGGTGAGCATTGTATGAACCTTACTTTCATTGGATTTGGCTCAAAAAGGGAATAACATACACACTCAGTTGGATATAGAAATCTATCTTACCCTATAGGGAAGTAGGAGGAGAAAGGGGAAAGAAAAGGAAAAGGGGTGGATAGAAGGCAGGGCAGAAGTAGTAGGGGAAAGGGGAAAGAAAAGGTAAGGGGGCTAATACAAGGGAGGTGAGATTGAGGGAGGCGGTGATCAGAAGCAAAACACTGGTAAGGAAGGAAAGGGTGGAGGAGAGAGAAAAATATAAATGGGGGAAAAATAGAACGGAGAGAAAGACAGTTAGTAATCATAACTGTGAATGGGATGAACATTTCCATAAAATGGAAACGGATAGCAAAGTGAATTAAAAACCATAATCCTACAATATGGTGTTTACAAGAAACACATTTGAGGCAGAGAGATACACACAGAGTAGAGGTAAAAGGCTAGAGCAGAATATATTATGCTTCAGCTGAAGTAAAAAAAAAAAAAAGCAGGGGTAGTAATCCTGATCTCAGACAAAGCAAAAGCAAAAAATAGATCTAATTAAAAGAGATAAAGAAGGAAACTACATCTTGTTAAAAGGTACCATATATGCACCAAATGGTATAGCATCCAGATTTTTAGAGGAGGAGTTCAGGGAGTCACAGGAAAACAGCAAAACTATACTAGTGGGGGACTTCAACCTCCCCCTCTCAAAATTAGATAAATCTATCCATAAAATCAACAATAAAGAAGTTAAGAAGGTGAATACAATTTTTTGAAAAGTTAGATATGATAGACCTCTGGAGAAAACTGAATGGATGTTGAAAGGAATATACCTTTTTCTCAACGGTACATGGCACCTACACAAAATTTGACCATGTGTTAGATCATTAAAACCTCACAATCCAATGCAGAAAGGCAGAAATATTAAATGCATCCTTTTCAGGTCATGATACAATAAAAATTCCATGGAAATATAGACTAAAAATTAATTGGAAACTAAATAATCCAATCCTGAAGAATGAGTGGTCAAACAAGAAGTTATAAAAACAATCAATTTCATCAAAGAGAACAACAATAATGAGGCAACATACCAAAACTTACAGGATGCAGCCAAAGTACTTCTTAGGGGAAATTTTATATCTCAAAGTTGCAGGAAATAAAATAAACCCAAATTTTTTTGCATTTTGTATTTATTTTAATGACCTTTCCATTTCTTTTACTTCATCTTGTATTTTATTGTCATATAAGAATACTAATGATTTTTGTAGTTTTTTTTGTATTCTGCTACTTTACTGAAGTTATTTTTTAAAATTTAATTCTTTGCTAATTCTGTGGGGCATTCTAAGTAAACTATTATGTCAACTGCAAATAAACTTTTCTTATGCCATTGCTAGTGTTTATGTTTTTAATCTCTTATTGCTATGGCTAATATTTGTAGAACTACATCAAATAATAATGTGGAGAAAATTGCCATCTTTGCTTTATCCTTGCTTTTATTAGAAAAGTTTGTACTATTTCCTTATTGAAAACAATGCTTATGCATTATGACTAATGTGAAAATATGTTTAATATGAATGTATGAGTAGGGCCTGTGTCAGATTGTACACCATCTTGGGGAGGGGAAGGAGAGAGAGAGGGAGAAAATTTAAAACTTAAAATCTTATGGAAGTGAATGTTGAGAACTCAAAATAAATTAATTATTAAAAAAAAAAAAAAAGGTGCTTGGGAGCAACCAGGGGATGCAGTGGATAGAGCACCAGCCCTGGAGTCAGGAGGACCCGAGTTCAAATTTGGCCTCAGACACATAACACTCACTAGCTATGTGACTCTGGGCAAGTCACTTAACCTCAATTGCCTCACACAAAAAAAAAGATGCTTGTGCTTTTTGTGGTAGCTAGGAAATGAAAGCAAAAGAGATGCTTATCATTTGGGATTGTTTAAAATAATTGTGGTACATGAATGTAACAGAATATTACTGTGCTGAAAGAAACAAAAAAAGTGATGAATTCAGAGAAACAGAAATTTTTACATGATCAGATGAATGAAATAATCAGAGCAAAAAAAAAAATAAACCCTATATATGACTACAATAATAAGGAAGGTAAGGGATAACCACAAAACAATAAAAAATGAATGTTGCATTGTATACATTTTGTATTGATCAGTTTTGCTGATTTTTTCTCTTTAAAAATCTAGCCAATGTTCAGATTCTTAAAATCTAGCCAATAGCACAAACTCAATAGGAATCTCACTGACCCCAATCAATGTTTTAATAAATCTTGTCTTTGGCTGAAAGAAGAGTTGGGTCTAATTCATTTGGGCAAACCCACATCTCTTGCTCTCACTATTTTGGGGTCCCAGCACCCCTAAACCTCAATAAGTATGAGCAATTGGCCAGATTTTAAGAATCTGAGCACCTTAGTGGAGGCGAAATGTATCTTATGTACAGAAAGACTGTGGGAGGGATCTAGGAGTAGCCAAGTAGTCTGAGGTGACTGTAAGGTAATATTAATTTAGCTCTTGCTCATTCCTTTTTCCTGATTTTTAAAGTCTCTCTTAAATCTTTATAACCTGTTTGTCCCTGGATGATTTATCTTTTTTCTTTTAGATCTCAATTTAGCCTATCTTTCTGAGAAAAAAAGACCAGAAATATAGAAGAATTAGTTTATTTATTGTTTTCTCAACTTTCCTTAATTATCCTTCTGTTTGTTTCTCTTGTTTGGAGTGTTTGCATGTCAGATAGTCTCATCCTGAGGTGGGGTATGGGGAGGCAACCAGGAATGAGTCAAATGCTTATCATCTTTTGTTGAGGGTTCAACTTTTCCCATTCACAGTTAAGATCAGCTTTTTAGGATGTGTTATAATTACAGTCTGAATGCCTTTGCTTTTTGGATTCCAAATAATAATTCCATTCTTTCCTCCAGTTTCTTGTGACTGTGGGTAAATTCTGGATTATTCAAATTGATGTTCATTCATATTTGAAGGTCTTTCTCCTGGATTCTTACAAAATTTGTTGTTACTAAAATTGTGAAATTTAACTACCGTATGGAGTTTCAAGGCCCTCCCCCACCCCCAACACTGGTAGATGGATTTGATAAAAAGGACTTTGTTATCTGTATTAAAAGTTTTGGCCATTTCTTTTTTTTTTTTTTATTTGTTGCAATGTGGTATTTAGGGTTTTTTTAATTTGTTGTATTCTAACTGGAGATGTATAGCCCTTAATTATCTCTTCATATCCTGTCTTAAAGATTTTTTTTATATAGAATTTATATGTTCTTTTAATATTGTTACTTTTTGCTTTTCTTCTCTTCCTTTTTTTCTATTTCTGTGTTTTAAAGTTCCAAATCTGTCATTTTCGCTTTCAAAACTTTATTCTTTGGAGATCTTCATTTTGTCTTCTAAGTTCTGTAATTTCTTCCTCTTTTAAAATTTTGCTTTGAGATCTTTAATTTGACCTTAAATTGTGCTTAATTTAGCCTAATAATTTTATTTGTTCTGATTGTTGTTGAATTTTTTTTGCTCTTGTTTAATGATCACTGGGTATTTCATAGAATTCTCATTTTGATCAGGAATGTTAGTTTATTTTCCTTCATTGTAGGCATATTTATTGTGCTTTGGATTTTTTTTTTTTACATTTTACTCAAATTCCCTGTCTTTATGAGTGTTTTATCTGCTTGTAAGATAGGTTTTTAATCAGGCCTTACCCCTTGGCCTTTTGGTATTTCAGCCCTGTCCTTGTACACTCAGACATTTATGTCTTGTTTCCATTCTTCTCACTCTTTGGCTCCTTTCCCTTCCACAACTGTACAGACCATAACATCCCTATTTTCCCCCCAACCTAGGCATCATCAGCCTCCTTAGGTTAAATGTGTTGGGGACTGGCTAGAGCTGATTTCTAATCCCCTTTCCCTCAGTCTTGGAAGTCCTTTTCCCTCTACTCAGCTCCATATGGTCCTTGTCTTTCATCCCTTCTCCTCTAGTTACTTTCTATTTACCTGGCTTTTCTGTGCGTAATCAGTATCTTCTATATCTTGTAAGGTGAGGGAGCTTTAAGCTGAGTCACTGTTCTGGGAAAACCAAGTAAAGATCACCAAAACTACACCCTGAAGCAAGTTCTAGAGTACACTGAGGGGTTAGGAGGTATCTCTTCTCTACTGCTCTTGACTTGACCCCCCACTGTTAACCCCTATTTCTGTTTAAATATTTTACATCTATTAACTTATACAAAGGGATATTTACTTTGAAAATATAGCAAAATCAAAGTTCAGAATTCCTCCTTCTTCTCCCCTTCCTTCCCCACTGCCCAGTACCTTGAGGACATAATTTTAGCTTAGTTCCTACAGTTACCCTCAACTATATTTATATCTAAATGCAGCATCCTTCAGTATGAGGCTTTGTGTCAGGTACTGCTGCACTGAGACAACAGTGCCAAACTGGTCATCTGCAAAACCCAAATTCTCCAAAGCCTCCTGTTTTCCACCTAGTTGGCTTACCAGGGCCATTTTTTTCAGAATGTCTGCACCTACCCCAATATCTCTCCAAGGCACTTTATCATGACTCTTCTGGAAGCAACTCCCTAGGCTGTCTCCATGGGGAGATGCTATAGAGACCCTGTGAGTATACACCAAATCTTATGGTTTTGTAATGATTAAAATATTTTTTTTTTACCCTGTGTGGTATTTCTGTCTTCTTATATTGTGAATTCATCTTTACTTACTCTGTATGTGGCACATAATTCCTTTTTCTGAGGTTTTCAGGTTGTGAAGTTTGAAAGAAAACTGTTCTATCTTCTTGTTGATTATTTGATCTCCTTTTTTTTCTTAAGCACTGCAGATTAGGCCATCAGGTGTTCAGGAAAGTACCTTCTTGTACTCTCCATCAGAGGTCATTTTTCTCTCACCCAAACCCCATCAGTTCTTAACTTAAGGCACATTTTAAAAAGCCATTGCTCCTTCAGGTTCTGACTTGCTTCTAAAACTTCCTATTAAAATGTAACAGGGACTGCCTGCTTTTCTATCCCTAGGGCTTAGCACAGTGTCTAGAGTACAGTAAACACTTAATAAATGATTTTGCTTTCATTCATTCATTTACTCACCGTCTGTTCTTGCTGTTAATGGCCCAAGAAAACTGGCTGTTTTTCCTTCCTGTTCCTTTGCTGAAGAGTTTCTGTTACAAACTTTAGACTCTTGGCCTCTTTCCACTTCACTTCTTCTTTGGTCCATTTAGGTTTAGATAGACTTGTAAGGGTGGAGGTCAATTGATTGCTGATTGCCCCATACCACTTGAAAGTAATTACTCTCAGTAGGTGGGAATCAGTCAATCAGAACTAAGTGAGTCAAGAAGACTGTTCCAAATTGGGGGAGGTGAGGAGAAGAAGGGCTGGTCATTCCCCTAAGAAGCTTAAGAACTAGGGTGAGATTTCCAGAATCAGGCAAGGGAGAGGAAGGAGTGTGGCCCTATAGAGTTGAGCTAGAAAAAAATGGCAGCCCATGGACAATTAATGAAAGGAGAAAGAGAAAGTAGGACTGAGCTGTGGGAGGGTAGCTTTTGGGCAGGGTTGTTGACTAGCCATATAAGAATCTCAGATCACAAAAATTCTGTGATACCACCAATTGTAATTACTTCTCAAGGATTGAGGGAGGTTCCAAGAAGGGGTCTGCTCTTTCTCCTGCTTCCCATCCTGTGCCTGTCTTTGCCTAAACAGTTTTCTTTTTCTTTTTTTTTTTGTAAATTTTTTTTGTATGGGTTACTCTTTTTTAAAATGTATTTTTTTTTATCCTGGAAAAAAACCCCACCAAATGACATGAGCATTTCTACATACACTGTAAAACAGGAGAGAAGATTGGACATGAAACAGTGAATTTCTCTTTCTTTTAAAGTATATAATAAATTCACCATGTAATTTTCAAAATTGTCCTTTTGGCCTTCCTTCTAATCTCTTTTCATTTTTTTGAGGAAGGAAGACCCTATTCCTACCCCCTTCCCTCTCACTTTCCTCCTTCCATTGAAAAAAAAAAAAAAGAAAACTACAACCCTTAGAGCAAGTATGCATAGTTAAGCAAAATGAGTTCTCACATTGTGTTCAACTGTGTTTCAGTCTTCTCCCTGAGTCCATCACTTCTCTCTCAGGAGGTAGATAGCACATGCTTCCCTGTAGGTTCTCTGAAATCTTGATTGGTGATTGCATTGATCAGAGTTCTGAAGTCTTTCAAAATTGTTTGTCTTTAGGGGCAGCTAGGTGGTGCAGTGGATAGAGCACCAGCCCTGAAGTCAGGAGGACCTGAGTACAAATCTGGCCTCAGGCCAAACACTTGACACTTACTAGCTGTGTGACCCTGGGCAAGTCATTTAACCCCCATTGCCTTAAAAAGAATTATCTTTACATCTTGTTGCTGTAGTAAAAATTGTTCTCCTGGTTCTGCTTGATTCACTGTGCATCAGTCCATATAAGTCTTCCAAAGTTTGTCTGAAATAGTTCCTTTTATCACTTCTTATAGCACAATATTCCATTACATTCATAAAACATAATTTGTTCAGTCATTTCCCAATTGATGGGCACTACCAAAATAATTCACAGTAATTTCACAATATTCCTGGGCTCCCCTCCCCACACCATTGAAATCTCCCTTATAACAAAGCAGAACTGACCAACAAAATGACAGTTGGATAGTGGTCAAACATTCTGTTCCCATAATTTTCCATCTACTGAGAGAAGGGAGGTATATTTTATCATCTCTTTTTTTTCCAGCGGAAGACGAGGTTTATTAGAACATCCATCATATTGGGCAGACTCTTGAAGAGTCTGAACATTAATGAACTAGTGGCTAGATTATAAGAATCTGAGCCCTAAACAGTTTTCTTCCAGGAACCTGACTTTTGCCTCAACCACAAAGAGGCCAGAAGATAAAATAGAAAAGTGAAGTAAGAATGTGGAAATATGTTAAATATGATTGTACATGCATAGCTTCTATCAGATTGCATGCCATCTTGGGGAGAGAAGGGAGGGGGAGGGGGGAAATTTAGAACTCAAGATCTTGTAAAGTGAATGTTGAAAACTAAAAATTAATTAATTAAAAAAAAAAAAAGAAATGTAAGGCAGATAACCCAACCTCTGCCCAAATGTTAGAACTTTTCCTAACTAGGAGCTTGGAAATATTGTGAGTATGCTCCTCACTTTTTGTTCAATATAAACTTTCTCAAATAGCAAAAGAAGGAATCTTGTGGAATTAAAGGGCTGTTATAATGTTCCTAGGCTTAAAACAAGCTAATTACATAACTGTTAAGGATAGCTAGATGAGCAAGTATTTATTAAAGCATTTACAGTGTGCTTTAAACTGTGATAAGCACTTGGATTACAGATACAAGTAAACAAGACTGTCTACTTTCAAGGAGCTTACATTCTAATGGGGGAAGGACAAGGTGTAAAGGAAACACAGAAAGGGGGGAGGGAGTGGGAAGGATACCCTTGTTGGAGCAAGGCAGCTGGTGAGGAATGAGTTGAACCAGGAACAAAGTGAGCATGGCTGGGGCCTCTGAAGTTATAGCTGTTGGAAATCAAAAATCATGAATCAAGACAACAGACCTCAGGATGGAGATTGCTCCAAATTTTTCTAGCAGTTATGATCTTGTGTTTTGTGTGTGCTCCAAGACTTCAAAAGCTTCAAAGTGTGGTCCACAAGACCAGTAATATAAGTAGCAACTGTTATTCATTCTGCATCCTCTTTTCTTTGGATAGTGACTTTAACATTGAAGTTCTGGTCATGTTAAATGTAAATGATTTGCTTTTTGCCTTCTCTGCCCCATTCATGTTGTGTAGAAAATTGACTGTCATATAGAAATACTGTTTTGTGAATTAAATTTCTTAATAAGACTGTCAGATTTTTTAGTTGCTGAAGACCTAGCAGGCCATTATTTGACTTAGGGCTGTATGGTAGTGACAGACATGTGCTTGGGTTTAGACATAGAATACAATTTTATTTTTGTATATAGTTATAGTTAGTGGGGTTCACCTCCCTTCTTTACTTTTCCTTTGCAGCAAATTGGAAGTGCTTGCCTCTGTGCCCTTTGTGCTGTGGTATATTAATATTAAATGCACATTGGCTTCAAGGTTCTGCTTTCTGCCCTTTGTTTTCCCAAATCCTCAGTGGTCTCATCTTGTATGCAATGGAAATTCTTATGCAAAAAATTCCAGTACCAGAAGGGTCAATCTTCAAGGTTATTCCCAGGGATTTGGTTTAAATTATAAATATTAAAATAAAAAATATATTTTAGATATGTTCATTTCCTTTATGTCTGAAATATTTTTATAGCTTTCCTTTTATCATTAAAGGAAGTCATGTTGTTATGAAAACAAATGGATACATGTACATTCAGGCTGCATCCTCTTGTTCTGGACATTAGACATTTTTCTTATCCAGGCATGTGGGGAAAGAGCCCTTGTGAGGAAATTCAGGTACTTCACACAGAGGAACAGATGGCTTGTGTTGACACTTTCATACCATTTGTTATTTAGATTTTAAGTTTCTTGAAGGCAAGGTCCATATCTTATCCATTCTTTGTAATTATATAGTGACTAATGCAGTTTGGCACACTCATTTAATGTTTAATAATGTTTATTGTAGTGAAGGAAAATGAATACTTTTCTTGTGGGTCTAATACATATACATTATAAATCAGTTATCTTCACACTTCAAACTCTGAGTCCATTTGCTTGCTCCATTGCCTTGGGATACTTTTTCCAAGAGAAGAGTAGAGAGTCCTCAGAAAATTCTAGTTCAGATGAATGGTAAGTAACCAAATCTGTTTCCTGGTTGTTTTTACCAAACTGCTGTTGCTTCATGGGAGAGCACTTATCTCTTTAGGGTCAGTGCAGAATGGCAGCACACCAGCCCTAGCACTTATACTCTTTCTACCCTCCTTTGCATCAGTGTTTTTCCTCGCAAAGGTTCATTCCCTCTTTTCTGGACTCACACAGAAATTGAAGAGGACCCCAAACTTCTGACCTCCTCTTTCTTGTGAAATTCTCCAGATATTGCATCAATTATTGATCTGCTCAGGGGCCTTACTTCACAGACCCTTCAGTTTGTGTCTACTGCTATGCTTTCTCTAGCCCAATCACTGAGGCTCTGTACTGGCACTGAAGTAAGTCCAGGGCAGTTTTCAGCCATTGCATGCCTTTTATCGCCTCCCATTCGCTGTATTTAACCTTTCAAACCTTTTCAGATTTTGACAATATAAGCCAAAGGTCTTTTCTGACCACTGCTGATCTTTCTCGTATGCTCTTGAGAAACTAGTCTGATCTGGTTATCTTCTCTCATGAGATTTAATGTACCATGAGGTGAAAATAAAAACCTAAAAACGTGTTTTGTGGTAATTCCTTAGCTCCATGGTCAGTCAACCAATAGATAGATGTTTAGAGAGTACTGACTTCTGAGCAAGGTACTGTGCTAGGTGCTGTATAAAAATGAAACACCCCTGCCCTCAAGGTATTTGTATTTTATCAGGGGAAACAACATGTATACATACTAAGAAATACAAATTTATACACAAACTCAAATAGTTTAGGTAGGATGAGGCAACGGTACTGGGGAAAATGAAAGCAGGTCTAATGTAGAAAGTGGCACTTTAAAGGGAACTAAGGATTCTTGGGTAAGGGGTTTTTAATCACTTAGTATGAGCTCGGCAATGTGCTAAGCTCTGGAGATAACAAAGATAAATATTTAGCTCTAGTCCTCAAGAAGCTCACATTCTAACGAGGGAGTTAATGTACAAATAACTCTATACACATAAAATATATACAACATAAAGGGAAGATAACCTCAGAAGGGAGGGACGAGGGTTTGGGATGCAGGGGTGGAGTATTACCAGAAAAGACCTGCTGCAGAAGCTGCATTTTGAGTCTTGAAGGAAGTCAGGAGGCAAAAGTGAAGAAGGAGAACATTCCTGGCACAGGATATAACCAGTGCAAAAACATGAAGATGGAAGATGGAGTGTTGTGTGTGGGAAAGAGTAAGGAGGGCAATGGAGGTGGACCACAGAGTGTATGGAAGGGAGTAAAGTGTCAGATGAGTGGAAGGATAGGAAAGGGCCAGGTTGTAAAGGTCTTTAATTGCCAAAGATTTTATATTTGATCCTGGAGGTGATAGGGAGCCATGGGAGGTTATTGAGTAGGAGGGTGGCATGGTTAGATTTATGCCTTAGATCACTTTGGCACCTGGATAGAGTATAGAATGGAGTCCTCAAGGCAAGGTGACCAACCTGAAGGCTGTTGTAGTAGTCCAGGCAAGAAGTGATGAAGACCTGAACTAGGGTAGTAGCCATGTGAATAGAGAGAAGGGAAAATAAATGAGAGATTTTGTGAAAATAAGAGTGATAAGATTTGATATCAGGTTGGATATGTAGGGTAAATGAGTGAGTGTGAAGAGTCAAGGACGACACCAGGGTTGTGGTGCCTGGGAGGATGATGGTACCCTGGACATTAACAGGAAAATTGGGAATGGGAAGAGGTTTGGGGAGGGGAGAAAGATAATGAGCTCTGTATTGGACATGTTAGGACTTCCAATTCAGTATGTCCAAGAGACAGTTGTCGATTTGAGACTAAAATTCCAGAGCCATGTTAGAGCTGGATATATAGATCTGGGAATCATCTGCATATGAGATCACCAAAGACTAGGTCCCAGGACAGAGCCTTCTGGTTCTTAGAGATAGAGTTAAGGAGCAAGTGCATTCCAGGCATGGAAGCCAGCCTGTGCAAAGGTCTGGAGAGAGAAGGTAAAATGTTGTGTATACAGAATAGTAAGTAGGAAAGTAGAAATGGTAAAAAGAGGGCATGGAGTCACTTGGTCCGACCTAGGTCTTGATCCTAATTTTAATACTTCACCTTTTTTCTCTTACAGTGCTCAGTAGGGACTCTGGATTATATTTTCAAACAATGCCAGTTGGCACTGCAGAATGTGAAGGATGACATGGAGCCCAGAGCTATGCATTTGAGATCCCTGGAGTCCTCGGTTATCAGGCAGGGGGAAGAAATTCATAATGAGGTAAGACTTTGGGAGAGATGATTTATACAGGTACCCTGTGAAGAGTTTGTCAGCATCAGGTATTGGATACATTTCTTATTTCTATATTATTTCTCTGGGGTATACAAGGGTGTTCAGAGAGGACTAGCTTCTGGGGTGAGGGCTGCTGAGCCCTTTTCAGGGCTGCTTATCTACCATTGGTGTCTGCTTCAATCAGCTCTCATCTGTGGCTCCATGAAGCTGTAGCATGCTCAGCGTACACACCCCTATAAACCATCTCCACAGATGGGCTAAACCAGTTGGAGGGTAACTCACATACCACAGACTCGTTGGCGAGTCAGGGAAATGTCCACTTCAAGTATGTAGAGACTTCTCCTGGATGAATGGGCAGATGAGAATAATTTTTTCCTATGACCATGAAGGCGACTGAAGCAGGTTCTATGGAACGCTTAGAGCTTGATCAAACATTGAAGATGCCAAGGTCATCCACTATATCCCCGGCCATTGCCAATCATCCTGACTTTTGTCCTGCCACTGGATTTCAGTGACTGCGGATGAGAGTGAGGCTGATGACTTTATGCACCTCTGCCTCACTTAAATCCAATTCATGTGCAAGTTAAGACATCACCCTCAAGACATCTTTGTCCTCTTCAATACGAAGGACAAACAACAAAATTATTTATCTATCTCTATATTGTAGAAGACTATATTATTGGTTTTCAGGCCTATATCTTCAGGTTAAAAGACAGTCTTGATTCTCAAAGGAATGATGATTTACCTCTGTTTCTGAAACTTAAATTCAAGGATTCATTTCAATTCAACAAGCATTTATCAAATTTAACCCCATTACCCTCTCTCCTCCCATTCACTCAACTCCATTGACTCCCTGTTGCCTCCAAGATTAAATACAAATTCTTCTGTTTGGTATTTAATACCCTTCATAATCTGGGCCCTTCCTACCTATCAGTCTATGGACTTATTCCTTACACGCCCTATGTACTCAGCAATCCAGTGACACTGGCCTCCTTGCTGTTCCTAGAACTATATACTCCCTCCTCCTGACCCTGGGCATTTTTACTTGCTGTCCCCCATGACTGGAAGTCTTTCCTTTCTCTCCTCTACCTCTTAACTTTCCTGGTTTCCTTTGATTTTTGGCTAAAATCCCACTTTCTGCAAGAAGCTTCTCCACATCCCCCCTTAATGCTAGTCCCTTCCTCTGTTGATTATATCTAGTACGTATCTTGTTTGTACATAGATATTTGCATGTTGTTTTCCCTGTTAGACTGTGAGCTCCTAAAGAACAGATTCTCTTCCCTTTCTTTGTATCCTCAGCTCAGTGCCTAGCACATACAGTAAGCACTTAATAAATGTTTTTTGACTAACTGCCTGTTCAGTATTTGATACACATTATAGATGCTGAGGGATTGGGGGTGAGGGTAATCCAAATGCAAAAACTGAAATAGCCCCTGCTCTCAGAGAATTTATTTTTTATTGGGTAGATATAATCTTCAGACAAGAATATAATATACAAAGGAAAATAATATAAGATGGAAGGACCATGAATAAATGGGATCAGAGGTTGCTCCTGAGCTGTCCTTTAAAGGAAGTATGAGGTTCTTTGAGTCAGATGTGAGGAAGAAGTACATTCCAGTCAGTCAGTTAGCATTTATTAAGTACCTACCATGTGGCAAGCACTGTGCTAAGGGCTGGGGATACAAAAAGGGGCAAAAGATAGTCCCTGCTCTCAAGGGGCTCACAATCTAATGGTGAATTGTAGACGTGAGGGGGTGCAACGGTTCCACTAATCTGAGCCTTTACTGGTATTGGGATTCCCTGTAAGGGAGCAGCAGTGAGGCCTCCTTTCTAGTATCTAGTGTGATGACCATGAAATCTTCCAGGAATCATGGGATTGGAAGTTCTGGCAGCATGGTCATTTCCCTGGCTATATTGATAGTGCACAGATTTGAATTCAATTATTTTGGTTTGTTTCGCTTCCCTTTTCCCCTCCCCCCCCAAAAATAAAAAAGAAAAGAAAACCACAACTCAACTTGAGGGGCCAGGCTAACGGTAGATGCTATTCTTGAATACACAGCTTGGCCTCTTTTTCTCTCCTATCTTTCTCTGACTTCTTGTCATGTTTTATTAACATCAAATGAGGGGAAAAAATAAAACTGTATACACAGACTGTTTATTCAACAGCCAGAATATTGTCATCTGAACCCATCTGCTTCAGAATGTGTCTGGCAGTTTTTGTTTTTACATTGTGCATATGGGGAGTGATCAAGAAACCTTAGCTGGGTGAGGCAGGCCAGCAACCTGAGGTTGAATGGAGACCTTGAATCTGTGTTTTGTGTGTTCCAGTCACCCTGTTCTGTAGTGCCTCCATCTTTGATTTTTCAAGGTCATCTCCTTATTTGAGAGATTAATTCCACATGTCGAGGCATATTGTCAAATATTGTTCTCTTACCACACAAGTAGGCCTGAGTTTCAGTGTTTGCCCACTTGTGTGTGCTTAGTTCTTTGCTGTTAAATGAAATCCTAAATGTATATAATAGCTGTCCACTTCTCTTTTGTTTTCTTCACCCTTAAAGGCCAGAGGGATTCCTTTAATTTATTAATTATAAGATAAAGCTTTGTCGTTCCAAGTAAGAAAAATTTCAGGCTGTATGAGTTTAGAAGCATTCCTTTTTTTTTTTCCTATGACTCTAAATGGTTTTAATTCAATTAAAAATTTATTTTGTTCTTAGTGCAAAACACTGTGCAAGGCACTCGGTGAGATACAAAGTTTAAATTGGACACGATCTCTGTATTCATGGAACTTAGCATCATACTGTGGAAGACCCCATGGATTTGTAAAGCCTGCTGTCACATCTCAACTTTCAGATCACTTTCTTCATATAAAAAGATGAAAGAACTTAGAAGATTTTCAAGAGTCCTTTTAACCTTAATCTATCATCTCTTTCAAAGCTACTGAAGTGGGTCATGTTATATCAATTATCGTATCACTTTTCTAGTAGAATGTAAACTTCTTGAGGGCAACAACTTTTAGAGTTTTATTTTTATATCCTCATTGTTTAGCATTGTGTCCTGCCCATGGGACTAGCTTAATTAATGTTTGTTAAGTTGGGTTGGGGTATAGGTCACACATACCAGTAACTAAAAAAATAGACAATAATACATAGCATGTGCATTAGAAAGGTGTAAAATGAAGTGATATATGACATCCAAGGTAGGAAAATCCTGGTACTTGAGGGAGGTCAGAGAAGGCTTTCTGGATGAGGTGTTGTTTGAGTTGGATTTTAACATATGGATTAGGAATTCAAGAGTTCAAGAGAAGACAGGATGATTTTCAAGGTACAGGACTCAGGAGGAGTGAAGCTGTGGAGACAGGAGGGCACAGGACTTACTTGGGCATAAAGAATAGTCTGGTTTGGCTAGAGGGTCAAACATGACAGAGAGAATGAAGTGATAAGGCTGCAAAGACAGAGTGGAGCTGCAGTGCGAGGAGCCTTGTGTCCCAGGCCGAGGGGTTTGAAGTTCACTTGGTAGGCAACGGAGACATTTTTGAAGGGAAGGGCAGTGTGACTAGATGAATGTATAAGGAAGGTTAGTTTCACAGCAGCTTGTAAGAGGAGAGAATGTGACTGTGGAGATTTATTAGGAGGCTATATTGCAAGAATCCAGGTGGGTGGTAAAGAAACCTGGTACTAAACTATTAACAGTAGTAACAGAAAAAAGGTATTCAGGGCCTGAGATAGAACTGAGGTAGAGTTAGCAGAAAATGATAACTGTTTGGATATGAGAGGGGATTAATGAAAACCAAGGTTCCAAACAGAGGATAATCCTAACACCACCAATGGAAATAGTGTAGTCAGAAAGAATAGATTTAGAGAGGAAGATAATAAGCTTTGTTTAGAGCATACTGCATTTGAGGTGGAGATGGTTTGTAGTCACTTCGAATGTTGGGCTGAAGCTTGGAAGAGAGTCAGAGCCGGAGTGAAATTACCAAGGGAGAAACAGTAGTGAGAAAAGGTAGGGTTGGAGGGTAGGGGTAACAAACACAGAACCTTGAAACATCACCTTAAAGAACTGGAAAGCAGACAAATCTGATAGAGAGCCAGCATGCCTGGGAAGACAGGGTGTCAAGTCAATAGAGTCAAGTGTTACTGGAAGATGTGAAAAAGGATTAAGAGGAACTTCAAGGGATAAGTCTGAACACCTTTTCAGAAGGGCTCGTTTGAGGTGTTCCCTTTAAGTTCCTGTGACGTTCCTAAAGGAAGTTTGCTTGCTGCACCAACTGAAAGTTCTACTTTCTAAAATTGGACTCCCTCTCTGAGCTATAGCCAAGTGCAAGTTGTTCTCCTTTGCTTTATGGGTCTTTTCTAAAGGGAAAGTCTGCCTATTTGTATACTTTTTCCTTAATAAAACATTCTGCTTTTTAGTTGCCTCATTTTACTGTTGCCTACCTCTCTTTATTACTTTGTTTGCTTTTTTCGTTAGACAGTGGGAATAGTTTGGGTTTGTCCACCATATTGAGTGGTACATTCTTCTTTCTGATCCCCAAGAATAAAATTGAAGATACAAGGCTATTTAGAGAAGACCAAATAATATTTTACTGTAGGGATGATCTGGGTGATTTGCAGTTATCAGACAAGTCTTTTCTGAACTCTTTACACTTGAAGCGGAGTGATTAGGTACTCGATTTTTTATCGTTGCTCTTGTTTTTATCAAGGCTATTCTGTCCATTGTGTAGCCCACTGTAGCTATGATCAAGGCCTCAGTCTCTAGTAATTAGATTTTTTTAATCTTATTTTTGTTTTTACTGTTACTTGCTTCTCCAGTCTTTCCTGTTAGCAGAGTTTTCATTCGTCTAACTCAATCTTAACTATACAGTGAGAAACTCAACTTCATTTGAAAGGAGGACTGTATAGTTTGTCTTATGTCACAACTATGAAGAGTAGCACTGTTCATGCCACTGTGAGGTTGATATACATTTTGAGTGCTCAGAGAAAAATGAAATCATGGCAGGGGGCTGGTGGGTACAAAAGAGAGGCAATATAGATCGCCTCCATGGGCAGCATCTAATAATCAGTGCCTTTTAATAATTGACTGAGATGCTTCAGTACACAAAATGTCAAATAGTGCTGGTGGCCTTTACTACCTAGCATTGACTGGTTTTCTGAAAACAGGCTTTTAATCATGATGTGAAGGACACTGACAGTGGGTTGATGTTGGACATAAGTGTACAGTCCTTTTCCTCCTTTGCATTCCTTTGACTTCATTGGACTTTAGGGCCTGTGCCAACTGGGTAACCACATTATTAGCCTATTGAACTCAGTCTTCTTTACCCACAAGGAAGACTTCTCTGTATAGTAATTTCTGTTATATAGCATGGTCAGGTAGTAAAGATTTTCTGGTTAATCAATTTTCTGGTTAACATTTTCTGGTAAACGATTTTCTGGTTAACAAGAGGCAACATGGTAGGGTCGGGAAAGTGCTGAATTTGGAGTCAGAGGACCTTAGTTTGAAGCCTGATTCTGTCACTACCTGTGCCACCTTGGGCAAGTCTTCTTCATCTGTGTAACAAGGAGGTTGGATTAAGTGACCTAGACATAAGGCCCCCTTTCCAGCACTAAATCTTTGATCCTAGGACCTTAATTATACATATTATAGATGGATTACCAATTTGTTGTTAAATACAATCCAGTAAAACACAGAACTTAAATAAGACTAAATATTATTTTTATCTTTCTTTGATGATTCGGAAAACCCCTCAGGATCTCAAAATGTATATAGGTCATAATCATGAATATTAGTTATCATTGTATTATAGATATTTTAAAAGCTTACTAATAGGGGAGTTATGATCACATTTATGAAAATTGTAAATCAAAGAGGACCTCGTGGAAGCTGTGCCCTTTCAATATATCTCCCTTTGGTCAGTTTCTTAGGGGCATTCCTTTGCTCTACTGAGGTTCCCCACCCCCTCCTCAGTTCAACTGTTGATAGCTTTTCTTATACCTCTACTCCATTATTTATAAGAATTCTTGGAGAAAGTGTGCCCTGGAGAGGGGTTAGGGACCGTGGCCCTATCATAGTTGGAGATTTGTCAATCAACATTACTGGACTTTGTTTTTTGAGTCTTAAGTAACAATATTTCACTTCCATGCTTATGCAGCACAGCCTGTCTCACCTCAGCATTTGTGAACCTTTAGTTGTTGTTTTTTCCAAAGAGTGTGCAACTTCTGTTTTGCACCTTCCTTTCCTAGACTCTGATACTTAAGATGTCTTATCCTCATTCACACTCCAGGACTCAACCCAAGCAGCTGGGGATACACCTTACTCCTCTAAATTAATTTCAGTAAAAGAGTTAGCTGCTTTTCTTGGCATAGGTGGGACCTGAGTGAAATCCTGGAAAAGATCCAACATGGTTTCATCTCCGTTTCATTGAGATGAAAAGCAAAGCAATGAAGATAAATAAAATGTACAGTAAATGGGTTTGATGCCAATAAAGATTCTGTCTCCTGGGGAAGAGCTAACATCATGGATCAAGCTGGACTGGGAGCTCTGCAAAGAAACTTAATGGTCAGGGTATGGGAAGGGACTTGAGTTCTTCCTCAATGTGTGTGTGTGTGTGTGTGTGTGTGTGTGTGTTTTCCTGTTCATAATGAAGACAAAGTCAACTCAAACAAACAAAAAAACCCCTAAACATTAGCCATTTATGGGGTAAGAAGAGACCTTTGTCAGTAAGACTGGGTAGGGTGTTCTCATTTCTCAATTTTCTGCTAATTAGGTCCCTAGATGTATTATCATCCTGACTAAAGTAATCAAGTTTTGAAGAGAGTTTAATTTACACAGGTATAAAATTGGTATATTGTCATGTGCTACCATAATTCACCGATTGTCATAATTTGTTTGATTTTCTGGAATATCACAGCTGTCAAGATTGGTAGGTATGTTATGTTCCTTTCAGTAGAAATCATCAGACTTAAGATCCCAACCCTTTTTTTAACTCTTGGTGCACTGCTGACAGACTATTATTGTGGCATGAACAAATCTCACGTGAACTTCATTAGAAAGAGCTTGTTTTTCTTGTGATAAATGCATGGTTGAATTTGTATTCTCTTAGTTGAACTACACTTGTAGCCTTCTTTGAAAATACTTAGTTTACTTCTGTTAACTACTATCTTTTTAATACCACAGATAAGTTTAAGCAACTGTTGTCTTAATATTGTTCACATTCCTTTTTTTTTGTTTAAACAGCTTTCAGTGAAATCAGTTCTGCATATCAAACAAACATTTAGTTAATGTAAACTAAAACCTTTTCAGACTTTTGAAGTTGCAGTGTTTATACTTGGTATTCTCAGGTTAGGTATTTAAGCCATTTTCATCATTGTTACACCTTCACAAGTTGCCTTTGTTTGCCTCAGGAAAATTCAATATGGATAAGCAAAAAAAAAAAATTCTTTGTGGGAACAGGTGATGATTATAACCATGTTGACCCTGTATATGGAACATAACTACCATAGCAAAGCTAAGCAGTGAGACCTATACATTTCTTCAAAGGGCGTAGACAAAAAGAAATTTTTTAGAGTACATATAGTTGGTGCATAGAGGATAAAATGCCAAGTATGTTTTCTAACTGGAGGTAATAAGAGAAGACTTGACAATAGATAGGAAAATATTTGTTGACCCACACAAAGGTTCCTTCAGTACCCACCTTAGTCAGCAGTTACATAAGGAGTAAAATACATTTTCAGCATCTTTGCCACCATCTTGGTACATATTAGTATTTTTGTTTGTTGAATGGGAGGGTGACTAGTTCCAGGGCTTACTGAGAAACTGTAACTTATGTCTCTGAACAGTTGTGTGTGTGTGTGTGTATGTGTGTATGTGCATGTGTGTATGTATGTATGTATGTATACATGAAAGGCAGCTTGATATAGCAGCCAGAGAGCCAACCTTGAGTCAAGAAGACCTAGTCAAGTTCTACCCTTGACTCATACTTGCTATTTGACCCTGGGGCAAGGTACTTAATCTCTCAGTCCCTGGAAACTCTTTAAAACCAGAGTTCTTAAACTTTTTTTTTTTTTTTTTTGTCATGAACCCCTTAGGCAGTCTGATAAATCCCTGGGATCCCTTCTCAGAATGCTTGTAAATGCATAAAATGAAATACTTAGGAATACAAAGCAAACCAATTATACCAAAATAGTTACTGCAATTTTTAAAAATTTCATGGACAAATATTTTTAAAAACATTTCAGGTTAATAATTCCTGCTCTAAGACTGTAAATTATAGAACAGATGCTTATCTCTCTGTATTAGTAGAAAGAAGTTCCTCACTTAGAATTTCCTATACCATTGAAATCTTGAGTGCCCTTCTCAAATCTTTAGAATCTTTTAGATGCTCATAAGATCTATATGATCTATAGAAATTTGGCATGAACCTGTGATTTAATCAGTGTAGGAGTCTTCTAGTATAGCAACTCCCTCAATTGATGAAGATTAACATTTTGTCTATAATTTATAGTCTTTAGTGAATAGCTGAGGACCTTGAGAGAAGTGATTTGCCCATGGTAACACAACTTATGTCAGAAGTGGAATTCAAACTCAGGTTTTCCCAACTTCAGCACTGGCCTTCTAACCACTTCTAGTTGCTTCTTGATCTTCTGCTGTTCTTGATCTTTGTTGTTCATTTCTTTTTCTTTGGTACCTCAAATCCTTTCTGGGTGTGATATGTCTCCAGTTTAATAGTGGATGAATGATTCAGGTTATAATGCCCTTCTCTTTTTTCTACATGATACATCAGCATGTGTTATGTGTAACTTAAAAAAAAGTTTTTAATTAAAGATTCTAGACAAAAACAATCCTTCTGTTTGATTACATCCCTTCCATAATTCAGTTTTTTACTTCCAGCCTTCAGCCTAATCAAGTGACACCTATGGAGTCTGTTTCTTTTCTAGTGTAGCGGTTCATAACTTTGGACTTCAGAGATCTTCCTTTTCCAGTTTCAAAAAATTAGTTTGATGCCCCAAATGACATCAGAAATTATTTGTTAGCCTTCTTTCTGATTCCCATTAAGTTACTGTACATTAAGACTTGAATTGTTAAGACAGAATTTCCATGTCCAAAACCTGATTAATCATAGTAATTTTCTTCTATTTGTGGCCAACAGGTAGAGTTTGAATGGCTAAGGCAGTTTGGGTTCCATGGCCATCGCTACAAAAAGTGCACAGATTGGTGGCATTTACCCATGTCTGAACTGGAAGGACTGTGGAAAAAGATGGAATGTGTGGTAAGTAATTTAGTACTGAGGACCATATTTTCAGAGACATATACTACCACAATGAAAAAAATGCATCTGTATTCTGATTTCCCCATAGATACTTTGCCCATGATAAATCGTCTCTTCCAATCTCAGTTAATTCTTAGCCAGCTCATATCTAGGGTTCTGTGGGTACCGCTTGGCCATAAAACATCGTTAAATTTGTTAAGTTTAATGATTAAAATAAACTCTGAAAAAGCAATGAAAGGATTGAATAAGTTCTAGGGTTAGATAATAGCACTTCATAGTACTTGATATCTAAGTACCCTAGGAACAATTAAGCCAGCAGAGCAACTAGTGGCTGTTGTTAATCCCCATTTTACAAATAAAGAAATGGAGTCAGACATTGGGCCAAAGCCCAGGGGGAATCCATGTCAAAGACAGGATCAAAATTCAAAGATCTCTACATTTCTTCCTTCAAACTCAGACCACTGAACTTTGTCAGTTTCTCACCCTCTTCCCCAACCTGCTTTCCATCCCTCCACCTTTTTTTTTTTTTTGCATCTTGCTTTTAATAACACAAAGAATGACATTTTCCCACAAGTAAATTAATGCATAGGTTGTTGTAACACTGAGCCTGAGGCGATGACAGTTTCAGCTAAACCTCCATTCTGTTTGAAAGTTTACACCTGAATACAGTCTGTTGCAGATTAATGGGATTTGGGTGAAGGAATCTTCCTATTCAAATAAAATGTGTGTACCTATTTCTGACAGTCTCCATTTAAGCTGCCATGCCAGCTTCGGGATCCCAACTTAATTCCTATCCATCCTGGGTGTGTCAGAGCTCAGGACTGGAAAATATGAACATACAGAGTTTGATTAGCAGAAAAAATAAATTTTACTGTGTTGTTATTGTTGTTGATTTCCAGTTAACAAGAGTTGGGGTGGGGTTTGCTCTAGTCTTTAGGAATTGCGTGTTTGATATCTTCAGGTATTACAGATATCATCTGTATTATGTATTATAAATTCCCCTCTAAAGGACCTGTGATTCAATGACGGTTTCATAATAGAAGAGAGTCTGTGAAGGGGAAAATGTGTTATTATTTTGTAGACCTTCAATGAAAAGAACCTAAAGGAACAGCCAATTTGGGAATCCTCCAGGGCTAGTTTTTCTACAATTGGTGTGGCATTAATGTGTGTTCAGATTGAAAGTGGCCTCAGTGTCTCTTACATGATTCAGGATAATATTTATCAGTAGGGACTTACTGTTTGGGACAAGACAAGCTGAGAAGCTGCTTCTAATTGAAGTTTAACCTTGGAAAAAATGTTTTATGACTGTTTAAGCATTTTAATCACACAATTAGTTTGAGCCATGGCAGGAAATTAAGTAGAATGATGATTGGATATGTCCATTCTTTCATATCTACTAATGTATAATATCTAAGAACCTGGGGTGGGGATGGGGAATAGGAATAGAGAAGAGAGGGTATTAGAGGGATAGAGAAGGGAGAAGTTAGTTAATTTTAAGGCTCTATTTTATCCCTCCGTAGTCTATCCTTTTTTTATTCCCTTCAATTTTAAGCAGTAGGGGGCAATGTTTAGCTACCATTTTGAGACAACAGGATTCTTGGCTTTGAGGAAAATGCATAGAAATGTACCATTAACTGTCAAGAATTATCCCTGTTGCTTCAAGTTAGCTGTAATCTCTAAGATTCCATAACACAGGAAATCAGTTGTGGGTTAACAAATTCAACAGCAATTTAACATAAAAAGTGCAGTGTTTGGAGCACATTTGGATTCTATAGAATTAGGTTAATCAAAAAAGCATTGCTGAATGTACTCCCTTGGCTTCTAGGCAGTATATTACTCAAAATTATAATAATTTTCAATGAACAATTATGCTTTTTCTGGTCATGTAAAATAGCGTATGTGGGGGATCTCTTCTAATAAATGGGCTCTGTGTTTTCAAAAAACATCATTGATTTTTCTCTTTTGGAAGCCAAACCAAAAATACTTAACAGGCAATGAATGTATTCCCTTTTTGCTTATGAGTTAAATGAGATTTGGAAGTAGTTTCATATATAGAAGAGACTTAGGCAGAATTTTTTTTTTTTTTTTTTACTTTCAGCATTCCCACATTTACTATGTGTTGGAAGGCAAAGGGGGAAGGTGGGGCAGAGGAAGAAAGGAAAATGAGTTCTTAAATAGCTTTTCCTCTATTAATGGTAATTACTTCACATGTTATAACCAGTCATGTATTTAAAAAAAACTTTCCAACTGTCTAAACCTCATGGTTTTCCCCATGTAAGCCTTTCCCTCATCCTCTGCCCCTACTTCTCACTCCTTGTTTCAGCAAGCACACATTTTTATCATGCTGTTTATTCTTGGCATTTCTCTCCCTGAGGATGGTTTTACTCTGCACTTGCTCTTGTGATGTAAATGTTAAACCTTATATTTGAATGACAGTATGATAAAATTTCACATTTTCTCTGAATATTACCTCATGAATTTAGAGACATTAAACCTGAAGTGCATAGCCCTCCCTCTACAATCTAAGTATCTCTCTAGCCTTTCTCTCTCTTCTCTTCTCATCCAGGAAAAAAGGACTAAGGCTATTCAGATGCTTGTATTTTATTAAAAACAAACAAAAAACCCCAATGACCACTCCCTTATCCCAGATTAATATATTATCTAGAGACTCTTCAGGGTAAGTGTCCACTGAATTCAAAGAAAGAGTTACCATTTGAAAGAGACTGTACAAGCTTTGCTTTCTGGGTAAAGAGAAGTATGAAAAGCTGAAATCTCTTGTGATGTGAGGAAGTGTTACTGTAGCTGTAGATTCAGTGGATAGGCCATTTGTCTCTCAGGGTCTGGTATCATTCGTGCCTTGAAAAACTGACATTTATTTTACCTATAAAAATGTTTTAACACCATCAAATTCATGAGGATACAGAAAAAGAGAGTGGAATATGAACCTTCCAAATTGATGGGATATATTCATTTTCTTCCTAACTCAATCATTTCAGTAAAGACCAGAGGACACACTTTTGGAGTTGTTTCCAACACAAACATTTAAAGAATATTGCTTATTTACATATGGCCGAGAAACTGCTTTGTGCTTATGTATCTGGTGTTCCACTAAGAAAGAAAAGACCAGACCCTGATGGTTTGGTGTGTTATGATAAATTGTGTTTCCTGCCTTGACAATTTGTTTTGCCGAGTGGTAGTGTATTTATATGGCAGTTGGCCTTAATAACCTTTATTGACTTGAGTGGATAGAAGCCAAGACCAGGATTATTAAAATGTATCCGTTTCGAGGCAGTGCAAAATCACAACATATATAATTATGTTAGGTAGGCTACAGGCTCCATTTAATCCCACCCATTTATGTTAAAATTTGGCAGGAAGAGCAGAGTCATGGCATTGAAAATATTAAGAGATGCAGAAAATGAGTGAGAGTTTTATGTAATGGCATTTCATTTGCTTGTTGTTAAAGCTCTTCATGAGGGAGTGGTGAAGCTTAGGAAAGTTAAAGATGACCTTTTCTTACAGAAGTTTTAGTCATTTAATTTTAAAATGTCCCATGACATTTTTCTTCTTGGTTTGAGCTTCCTTAAAGCTACTATGAAAGCTTAATTGCAGCAGCCTATCCATTTTAGCTTAGATATCTATTCTAAATGCAGGGTATATGGTCATGGGGAATGAAGTCTGGGTGGAACAGTTTGTTTGTTTCTAGGGGAATTAATGAAGCTTTTATAGCACTTTGGGCTTTTATTTTAAGCTGAGATGTAGAACATGGTGGGTTTTTTATATACCAGAGCAGTTTCTGCTATCACAACTAAAGGTAAAGGTAATATCATGCATTATTTTTGGAAAGAAAAAAAGTTTTAGTTCACATTGAAGATTAATCTCAGTTAATTGCAAATATTAAAACATTCACTTTGGGATTCCAGTTTTCAAATCCAATATTTCTGAGTTATTGGAAAAGTACACTACAGTAATTCAGAATCTGAAATTAAAAGTCTGATCATTCAGAATTAAGGCTTAAACTCTACTCTCCCTTTCTCTGCTGTACCCAAATTCAGCAGAGTGACTCAGATGTACTATATAGGCTGGCTGTAGGCTGATATTTGAGGCTAGTGGCCTACGACCTTGAATGCCAGAACAAATAAGAAGGCTGAGATTAGGAGCAATGCTCTTACATAGGGCACTAAGTATTGCCTTTCAGCTCTGATGGTCTAAATTCCTTCCTCAGTTTTGCTCACCACAGACTTTTGATCCAGGCTTTAAAAACAACAGCAACAATAACAAGAAAACGTTTTGGGGGGTGGTGAGAGGCAGAGGATAGAAGATTTAAAGAATAAAATTTTTTATAACTTTATCAGTAATTGTAAAAATAATATTATTTAATTGTTTTCTTACCCTTCTCCCCCCCTTTCCACTTATGTAATTTTTCTGGCTCATATTTTTCCATTCTTCTCCTTAGTGACTATAGTTATTAATGACTGAAAAAAAAAATTGTTATGTAACGTGCCTTTTGTTGGGGGGGAGGGATGGGAGCATTTGCAATTCCAAAAAAATTCAGGCTTAAGCCTCCAAAACAGAGTATGTGCTAAAAGCACAAAGAACTGTATTTATGTTCTCTTTGAAGTGTGTGTGTGTGTGTGTGTGTGTGTGTGTGTGTGTGTGTGTTTGCAACAGGATAAGGAAAATTTTAGAAACTGTCTGATAGTGTTCAGGGTAAATACTTAAACCCCTTTAGAGAATTTCACACACAGATACTGTGCAGCAGAAAAAAAGGGATACTTATGTTTCTTAAAGCTGCTACAGCCTACAGCTTTGTACTTAAAGACAGAGGTGTTGAATAGAATTCTATTGAGGATACATCCAGTGACAATATCTCCTAGAACATCAGAGCAAACCAGTGGGTAGGACTTTCTATTTTTAACCCTTCCATGAGCGAGTCAGTAGAGATTTGAGCTTTGTTAGTATGAAGTGCTTGGACGTGCCTGTTTTGTACACCAAGAATGTAAAGAGGTGCAATTCCCCTGTGCCTTCTCTCTGTACTCGGGGACAACAGGGCCCAAAATGCTGAAGGTTATGAGACCATGACAGGAGCCAGAACATGCCAGCTGTAGGCATGGCATGGCCTTCCCTCTCCCAACTGGAATCTGTGTATGAAGAGACAGAGACCAGAATGGACAGACAGGCTTTCAGGTTCAGGTTTGATTTCTCAGGATATTGGTGGGTTGTGCCAATCTTTATTGTGTATACACAATTAAAATGTGTGTATTTATGTATTGTTATGCATACTTATGTGACTATCATGTGTTTGTATACTTTAAACTATTCTTCTCTGAAGAACTTAAGTATGTAGAAATTAAGGTTTTTGGTAAAGCAATAGATATACTCAGTTTTCCCCCTAAGGTGCTAGCTCACTGTTCGAATTTATTTGCATTCATTTTGACTAGCAGATCATCACCATGTTTTTAGCGGGGCCCTCAAACACCCTGGTGCTGGAACAGTGTGTGTGTCATTGCTTTCAACATTGCAATTGTCTAAAAAATGCAGCATACAAACAGGTTTGCTTTTTTTTCTTATTTCCCCTGTAGCTTTTTCAAATAATTCAGTTCAGGCTTCCTATTTACATTCTCATAAGACGTTTAACTTTGAAACAGGCCAGAGATTTAAGTACTCCTTCAGCTTCAGGCTTCGTAGTTGTTCCACAGAGCTTTCTTTTCAGTTCTAGCTCTGAACGGTATGAAGGAAAAGAAAATCCCCGTCATCTGCTAGTCTTTGTTATTGGGAACATTCCCAACATTTTCTTTTGGATCAGTCTTTTCTTCCAAGTAGGTCCCTAACATCATTGCCCTCTAACTGAGGGTGTTGTTAGACTCACATGAAATCATATATTTATGAGCTTGCTTTGAAATGAGTAAATAAAGCTCTTCTACAAATTCAAGGTAGCAGGAGTAGAACTTTAGGGAGACCCTAAGTTATGAATGCTCAACTAAAAACAACCCATGTGCCTGATAAAGCACTGCTGATTAATAGTAACAATAACTACCTATAATAATAAAGGATATGTGTGTATTTGTATATGCTGTATATGTATAAATATAATGTATATTTTAAAATTTGCAAAATGATTTACATATATTTTTTTGTTCCTTCCGCCCTTCTCATGACAAAGATGCCCTCCACTGCTAGAGCCTTTCACCACTGATGATTTCTGCCAAGGAACCCTTCCTTACATTGAACCCTTCCTTCCTTCTGTTATCAGAATAATAGATACTCCTTTCCCTTTCTGCAACCCCTCATCACTACCCAGGAGAACTGCAGACAGGAGAGGGCTTTCTCCAACCCCTGTACACACACCCATACCAAACTTGAACTCGTGGCTTAGTACTTCCTATTTTCCTTTTGCTGGACCTCACCCTAAACAGTATTGTTTTAGCGATCTAGTCCCCAACTACACTCCTCCCTAATCTCCCTTCCCTGTTCAATTCGTATACCCATACCAAATTCCTATACTTAAGGCTCAAAGGGGTTCAGGGACACACTTAGAGGAACCCAGGGCTCAGAACTACTATTAGTACCATCTCAGCCACATTATGGGTTTTGTAACTTTCATGGGTTTGTTTGAGAATCTAAGACAAATTTATAATATTGTTTGTTTAAGTATATATGTACAAAGAGCTAAACTTCTTTCTTATAAGTAAACTTTTGAAAGATAATCCCTTCATAAATTACCTGTATTATTCTTATTATTAGCCATCATCATGCTTGTGCATGATATATAATTATCTTCTACAAGACAACTATGTGGTTTGACCAAAGCTAACTCTGATATTAATTGTTTTTGCTGTATGACTTGTTTTTTGTTATTTCTGAAAGTGTTTTTGTGCTCATTTGTAGGTTGTACATTTAAGCCTTTCTACTCCCCAACAGCTAAACTATGAATGTTTTTTGTTTTTTTTTTCCTAGATCTATCTACTTGCTGTCAGCCCATCTAAGTGACTGAGGGGCATTCTCAATTCAAAATTCAAAGGATATACTGTAGGATTTAAAATTCTCATTTTATAGATCTCGAGGAACCTGAATCCCAGAAAAAGTTATGTGACTTGCCCAAGGTCACATAGATAATTAATGTCAGAGTGAGATTGTCCCTATGTGTTGAAAAGTACAAGTAGGACAGATATTTTCTAGGTGTTACTGTTTGATTGATGACTACTGCATTTGGAATAATAGGTAAATGTACAGCGTGAAGCATGCCTGTGTGAGATAGAGACAACATGGTGTAGTGAGTGAGTAGAGGGTGAGCCATAGAGTGTAGTACAACCTTGGTTTCAGTTCAGCCTCTAACACATGCTGGTTCAGTGACTTTGGGCAAGACACTTAATCTCTCAGTGACATCAGGCAACTTGCTTAAGACTCTTTGCCTTGTATAGTTGCAGATCTTCATTGGTAGAGGGAGAATTTCCATAGTAGTTGTTCTCTACCATAATGAAATCTTAGGTTCAAACATTCAGGGTGATATGCAGTGAAGAGAGCACTGGGAAGGAAGACAGGTTTGAATCCCAATGACATTTGCTAACTTTGACTCTGGGCAAGTCCCTTGCCCTCTCAGTGCCTCAGGCATTGAAGAGTTACCTTCTGAGTTCTCCTTGCTTCTGGCCACTGGACCCAGATGGCTCTGGAGGAGAAAGTGAGGCTGGTGACCTTGCATAGCCCTCCCTCACTCAAAACAAAGTCAGTAGCAAGTCATGTCATCGTCTCCCTGAGGTCATGGTCCTCTTCCAGAATGAAGGACAAACCACAACCATAGCTTCTTGCTTTTTGGAGGGAGGTCCCATAGAAAGAGTTTCCTTGAATTTTTGCCTATTTACAGGTAGAATGTTATTATTAACAACAATGATACTATATATTAGGAGCTGATTTTATATAGTGCTTGAAAGTTTGCATTTTGCTCTGTGTGTGTGTGTTATATATATATCTGTTATCTCATTTGTTTGTGTGTGTGTGTGTGTTTTATATATATCTGTTGTCTCATTTGATCTTTGTGACACTTTAGGCCCTTCTTGTTAGAAATAAGCAGTTCAAGCTGACAGCTTTGTTTGTAAAGGCTTAGTTTCTGTATTAGTTTGTAAAATGACAGTCTTCCTGTTAAAGTGTTGTATATAATAATAGCTATTAAACACCTAGCATCATTCTGTCCCATATGACTCAGCAGATTCAGAGGCCTATGAGCTCTTGCATTTTTCATTTTGTAAAATCTGAATTTTCAGGATAGCGAAATATTCCAGTACCTGGAAGAAGAAATATAATTTCCCTGATCCCCAGCTCCATGTCCCATGGCAGCTTCAGCAATGTGGGTACTTTATGAGGCTTGGATGACTGCAAGAGTTAGTATTCTGGCTGTCTAAGGATGCATTTGAAATCACATTGGTCAAGTTCAGCTTTTCTCTCCTATCCATGTTACCCAGATTTACTTTTATTTGTCATGTACTGAACCAATTTTCTTGAAATCTTGGTTACTACTCATGGGAAGTCTTCTTATTTTAAAATTTTCTTTAGAGGATTTGTTTAAAAAAAAAACAAAACCCTACAACCTAGTACCTGCAGTCATTTGTAACAACATCAGTGGAACATATCAGAGTGTAGGCTACTCATGAGGACTGACTCCTTGCATCTATTTGGAAGCTACTGCTAAGAAAGACAAGTCCAAGGAGATGGAGTCCATCGCTGCTTTAATGGGAATGAGAATAATTTTAAGCAAACAAATATTTGCTTAAAAATGAGAGAAGAAATACCTAGGTCACTCCTTATCATCAGAAGCAGCACTGCTATAATCTAAGATGAAAACATTGTGTCCAAGCATGTTTTGTTGATGCTTTTCACATTTTATTTAGTGCCCTTTTTCTTTAATAAAAGGATATAATTGATCCCAGAATTTGATAGCTTTTTCAACACAATAGCAAATTTAGACTGTTTACTACCTGGCTCATAAGGAATGTAAAAAAAATCATTGGGTGTAGAAATGTGTAAATCCCTGAGGAGAAAATTGACTTTTTACTAGACAAGCTGAAAGCTGATTATTTCTCATCCTTTGGGTAGGCAACCCCTTTTGATGATGGTGTGTGTATGAATAATCAGCTTGGTTGCTTGTCTATACTTCAGACTGGTCCTAGGAAAGGGATCTGGAAGTAACTGGGTTTTCTGTCTCTAGCAAGAATCTTTATGATCCAGTATAGCTTGGTACATGGCAACTGACCCATATCTTGGCTCTTAATGATCTTAAGATTTTCCCTGCAAAGAAAATAGCAATTAACACCCAACAATGCACAGACCAGAAAATTAGTTCTGTCCTTGAAAAGTTGAAAGAGCTTCCTTGTGCACAGGAAATCTTTGGAAGGAGTGTAGAGGAGATACTGACTTTAACTTTACTGCCAGTGGTGCTATTGGTATTTGTGTCAAATGGAAGAAATTTAGATGGTATTGGCCAAGATGTACCTTCACTGATGGAGTCAGGTCATGTAGGTGACAAAAAGATTTTGGTGGGAACAGTGAAGATGAAGCATTCTGTACTCCCCTTCTCTTCTAGATATTTAAAACCTTACTCACGTTTCACGTGGAAGAGGAAGGAAGTAACCCATGCCCTTGGACTTTTTTGGCCAGCTTGTTTGTGTGTGTGTGTGTGTGTGTGTGTGTGTGTGTGTGTGTGTGTGTGTGTGTGTGTGTGTGTGTGTGTGTACTGGATATAGATTAGAGAACCTGGGATGTGTGGTATGAGTATTCAGGCTATGGTATTTTCTGCAATAGGTGAAAGACCTCAGCTTAATCTGCTTAGTTAACTTAATTACATTATGACTTTTCCTCTTCTTTTGGTAGAATAGCCTAAAGTGCAGTTCATTTGCAAAGTGTTTTACAAAGTTGCAGACCAAAGCAAGTGCAGAAAAAGCCTGTGCTTTCTATTTGAGATCTGAAATTGTGATTCTAATGCCACTATAGAAGCTCCTTGAAAAAAAAGATGAGATCCTATGCAGTCTCTTCTCCATCATATAAGAAGTTATTTCTGAAAGCTAACTATAATGATATATGGTTGTCTCTCATCAAAATTATATCTCATCATCTCATTTTGCATTTCAGTTTCTAATAGTCCTATGATTAAATTTGGATTTGGGGTGGGGGAAAGAGTAATGAGCACAAGGAAGAAACAAGTTCTGTTCATTCAACATTTGAACCCAACCCATCGAGCATTTACTATATACAGGTCAGAGCAGTTAGGTGACCAGTGGATAGAATGCTGGGCCTAGAGTCAGGAGCACCTGAGTTCAAATCCAGCCTCAGACACTTACTACCTGTGTGATCCTGGGCAAGTCACTTAACCCTGTTTACCTTAATTTCTTCATCTGTAAAACAGACCACCTCAGTATCTTTGCCAAGAAAACCCCAAATGGGGTCATGAGGAGTTAGACACGACTGAAACAACTCAGCGATAATAACATATAAAGATCATGTGGGTGGAATACATGGCTGAATAAGATACACTTCCTACCCTAGGAATCGCAGGCTAATAGGGGGAGAGTCAACCCTTACAGAAACAACTACAGTATGCCAGTATGTGATACGATGATACAAGTGCTATAGAAATTCAATTTCTGTTTGGTGTGGTCAGGAAAGACTTTGTGTCAAAAGTGGACCCTGAAGGATGATAGCCCTTGAAAGTCTCTTTCAGCTTTAAGACCATAATCCTGTGTAATATTTCAGTAGGTAAAGATGGGAACAAAAAGAAAGGACATTTTAGTAGAGAGAGCAGCATGAACAAAAACACAATAAGGGATATCAGGTGTTTTTTAAGATACAGCAAATAGATCAGTTTGGCAGGAGCAGAGAACTTGTTCAGGGAGTGATAAAGGTGAGTAGAAAAATGGAGAAGGACCAGATTGCCGAAGACCTGATGAAGGAATTTGGATATTGTTTAGGCAGCATTTTCTTTCCCCCCATTTTAGTCACTTTAGGTCCACTTAATTTTTTTTGCTTTAGTGGTGGTATTATCTTTCATGTTAAAGTTTGTGTTTTGAGTGAGATATAGACCTTCTTAGTTTCCTAAGGCCTTAGACTTAAAGGGTCACACACGCACCTTGCTACTTGGAAGTGTGGCTCTATGTTTAATACGTTAAAATGCCCAAGAAAGTATCACCGCTCTTCAGTTTCTTTTTCTGAAATATCATCCATGTCCTATCTCCCCGGATGGACTGGGAGTAGAGCACCAAGATCTATCCAAGGTCCTGTTCTCTCTCTACACTCTCTCTTACTGTTAATCTAATCAGCCCCCTGAGTTTAATTATCATATCTATGAAGATGACCCCCAGATCTGTAGATACAGCTCAAATCTCTCTCCTGAACTCCAGTGCCTCATCACCAGCTACTCATTGGATAATTCCAGTTTGATAGCCTATAGGTATATCGGACTCATGAAGTCCAAATAGAGTTCGTCTCTGTTCCCAATCCTTCTCCTTCTTACTTTTCTGAAGAGGGCATCACCACACTTTCCAGTCACCTAAGTTTCAGTTATGAGGTTGTCCTCGACAGTTCCTTCTCCCTCATGTTCCATGTTGGATTGGTTGCCAAGTTCAATTGATTCTACACAATAGGTCTCACATCCACCTCCTTTCTGCTCATACAGCCTGACCTAGTCTTGACCCTCATCAGCTCTCCCCTGAACTACTGCAGTAACCTCTTAATTGATCTCCTCCTCTTAAGTCTCTTCCTTCTCCAGTCCATCTTCCATTTTTTCTCTTTTTTTCTTTTTTATATGAGGCAGTTTTGGGTTAAGTGACATGCCCAGGGTCACACAGCTAGTAAGTATCAAGTGTCTGATCTGAGACCAGATTTGAACTCAGGTCCTCCTGACTCCAGGGCTGGTGCTCTATCCACTGAGTCACCTAGCTGCCCCCAGTCCATCTTTCACAAAGCTGCCAAAGTGATATTCCTAAAGGACTATGTCACTTTGCTACTCAAAACCCTCTAGTGCCTGCCTGTTGCCTCCTCCTCCATTTGGCATTTAAAACCTTTTACAATCTGCAACTGTCCTCCCATTCCAGGCTTTTTATACATTACTATTCTTAACATAGTCTTTTCTAGCTAGATGGGCTTACTTGCTGTTCATCTCCATGACTCTGCATAGGCAAAGGCATCCCATGCCTGAAGTGCACTCCCTCTTTACCTCCTAACTCTTAGAATTCCCAGCTCCTTTTAAGGGTGAGCTCAAGTCCCACCTCCTTCTTAATTCCCTAGCATTTTCCCCCTTCCCTCCCTGAATTTACTTTGAATGTATTTTTTTTAACATTTCAACTTATTACTTATTGATTTTTAGCATTCTTTTCTCTTTAAATTTTTAGTTCCAAATTCTCTCCTTCCCCCTCCTTTTGCCATTCAGTGAGAAGGCCAGCAATGTGATAGCAATTATACATATGAAATAATGTAAAACATTTCCACATTAGCTATATTTTTTAATGCACTCCTTATATATTTTGTATTGCCTTGTATTGTGCACATGTTGTTTCCTTTGGTAGATTATATGCTCTTTGAGGGCAGGGATTGTTGCCTGGTATGTAATAGGTGCTTAGTAAATACTTATTGAATAAGTGTAGGATAATAGGCATACTTGCCTTGGTTCCCTCTTCCAGTGCCAGCAATTCACCCAACAGCATGTGTCAGTGGTTGGAGGCTTTAGTCAACAGTATCATGTTGGTGATTGCATGAATTTAGTTGTTCTGTATCTGAATCATTGTGTGTCTTAGAAACAGTTAGATGACTAAGACAGATAGACTGAATCCATCTGCAAGTTAAATGATTGCTACTTTTCTTGTCTTTCTAATCTTATTTGGAAGGATGAAGGAAGGAAATAAGCATTTATTAATCACCTATGATATACCAGGCACTGTGCTAAATACTTTACAGATATTATCTCATTTGGTCCTCGCATCAACCCTGGGAGGCAGGTATTCTTATTATCCCTATATATTAGTTGAGGAAACTGAGGTGGAGGTTGTGAGTGACTTACCCATGGTCACATAGCTAGTAAGAATCTGAGCCTAGATTTGAACTTAGGTCTTCCTTACTCCAGGCTCTGCACTCTATCCACTGTGCCACCCAACTGCTTCTAGACACCTTCATTCTTTGGCTCTATTAGATGTGATAATGCGATGATAACTATTTTTATTACTTATAATCCATCAAGTGTTAATCCGTCAGTGATTAGTAATTCCCTGTTATTTGACCCAGGGTCAGATGTATGTTCTTTTTGCTGGGTTTTCTTCCTTTATGTTTCTCTCAGGTTTCTAAGATTTTTTTGTTTTTTCAGAGATCTTCTTTCCCTGTCTTTGTTTAGTTTGGATCAGTAGAAGGTGGCTGCATTATGGGATTACCATCTCTATCCTTATGTTGGATTGAAAGAAGATTGAAACTTCCCAAGAAAGCCATGAACCATCTGTAGGTTACTGGGTTGAGATAACCAGTGCTTTTTGTACTTTTAAAGGTGGGGATGCAGGAAAAGAATTGACCAGAATTCCTAGAAACAACTTATTTGCTTGGTAATAGATATTTGCCTGACCAGTTATGAGGTGACTACTTGTTTCCAGTTTTGAGTAACATTGCCATTATCATAACATCTTACTAAGTCATCTTTTCAAACCATCCTACGTAGTTCTTTATACTTTCAAAGCACTTGCATGTACACAACTTCATTGATCTTATTAACAACCCTTTGAAGAAGTAAATAGGGCGGTTGGTATTCCTTATTTCATAGCAGTTTTTGGCACAGCCTTGTTTCTTTCATCTATTGTTTCATTAATATTTTGCTTTCTTTTTTGCCTAGTCTGTTGTCCTATGCTTATCTGCTTGGAGATGTTAGGAGCACCAATACTTTGTTCTTCATTCTGAGGCCCAATGTA
Source organism: Vombatus ursinus (assembly GCF_900497805.2). Taxonomy (NCBI): domain Eukaryota; kingdom Metazoa; phylum Chordata; class Mammalia; order Diprotodontia; family Vombatidae; genus Vombatus; species Vombatus ursinus. The sequence goes on along the minus strand of NW_020954571.1, from coordinate 20,419,612 downwards.
AATATCAATTGTAGGTCATCACAATTTAGAGCTGAAAGAGACCTTAAAGATCATCTAGGTCAGAGGTATCAAACATGGCCCATGGGCAACCAGATTAAAAAGTGGTTCCAATCTGATTTTAATGTGTTGATGTATTAATTTAAAAAAAAAGAAATATATAAAGGTGTGATTTTCCTAGTCAATATACTGCCCACGGTTTAGTGTCCTATTTCTACTTGAGTTCGATGACACCCTACTTCCCCCATAATGTAATATGAAAACTTAGGTCTACTCATTCACCTAGGATTAAGTGACTTACTCAGAGCTAGCCACATCCCTGGTTAGTGGCTCAATTGGAACTAAGCCCCTGGTTTTCTGAGTTCCAATCCAATGTGCTTCAATTAATTGCTTCTTGCTCAATACTCTTCCCAGTAAAGTATTGGGTGCTAAGGATTTGAACAGGGTGAATTAATTGAATGGCTGTTCAGCTCACAACTCTTTATTGTCTGGGCAGGAATTCCCCACCTAACCCTTGTCTGGGATTAACCCACATCAGAATTAGGTAATTGTGTGGCAGATCATAGTTCCAAGATGGGCATTGAAGACTACTCATCTCTTTTGATTCTGGGGAGGGGAGTTAAGAGTAGAATAACTCTGGGCCAAGTCCAGGCCTATGTGTTATAGCTGTTTCCCTGGGTGGGAGGTAGAGGGGAGGGTACCTTGCCTCTGGGAACATGGCAGATTGCCTGATTTTCTGTTTAAAGTTGTGTTCCTGTTGGAAACTGTTCAGTGCTGAGTTTCAGTTGCTTCATACAAATATGATGAGTCCCCTTAGCTTTGTATGCTCTTTCTTCATCTCTACTTGTCAATCCAAATTAGGGTCATTTATATGAGTAAAAGTTGCTATGTTTCCTCTGTGTTTCTTTCTTGCCTTTCTAAATGCCTGGGGAGTCAAGTGCCCACATGCCCTGCAGGAATAAGCTCATGGAATGGGGTTCACTTCAAGAACATTTTAAGAGGTGTGGAAGGCAAATGGGGAACTTAAGTTAGGCTCAGATTCAGAATTTAAGTCAAGGTTAAAAAGAAATTTCAGGTGGTTAAGGAAGAAGACTTCAAGGAAGAGCATGGGGAGAGATTTGCTTTTTCTTCTAGCCAAGAAATCCTTTGGGTGATGAATAACATCTTAAAGGGCTTTCATCCCATAAATGCCTCCTTGAAGGCCAAGATTTAGGGGGTGGCTTGAAATAGGGACAATAGTGGCATTTGAATTTGAAACTTATAAACATTTAAAAATCCCTTTTCCAACTTGGTTTACCCAGATAACCCCAACATAAAACCAATTAATAGGAGTATTCCTTCTCAGAGAGGAGGACCCAGGATTTTGTTGGAAAACTCACCCACTGAATGCATCAGTGACAGGGCTAGGTATAGAATTTAGAAAGTGCATCAATTCCTCCTGTGCCTTGTAGGTCTTTTTGTCTGTCACCTGTGCACTTGATAGGAAGCACTGGCTTCTTTCAGCATGTTTTTCAGAATGGAACCTTAGCTGTGTATTTCATGATACAATCTGGAAAGATCTGTGAAGGGTACATGGCAACTATCTTCATCTCTTTGAAAAATTGTCATGTGAAAGAAGGATTAAATATTTTGTAGAGCTCCAGAGATCAATTGGACTCAAATTTTAGCTCAGTATGAAAAAGAAGCTTCTAAAAAAGCTGTCCCAAGATGAAATGAGTTGCTATGAGATGGTGAGTTTCTTGTCACTGAGAGTATTGAAGAAGAGGCTGAATGACCATCCTCACCTATGTGTTTGAGGAGATTCCCACATTAAGTTGAGAGAGTGAACAAGATGGTCTCAGAGTTTTCTTCCAGGGTTCAGTGATGTTATTATATCTAGTTCCTACTGTCAAAGCCTCTGCACCACTACTCTTTATGCATTTGAGGGAAGGCAAAGACCTCTTGGCTAGGAAAAAAGGAAGTTAATGTCTCTGGTACTCTCATTAGAATTTCACATTAATATCAACCTTTTAAATCCCTTCCCAAGCAGCCTTGGTTCTCAGTCCTTTCTAGTCAAGGAAGTCTGAATCTACACTTTCTCAATATTCCTCTCAACTTGGCTGGTTTGGGAATCATGTAACTAATCATCAAAGATTTATTGAGTATTGATTGCCCATGGAGTACATAGCCCTATGCTAGGCACTCAGGGTGCACATTAAGCAGCTAGAGAACAAATAAAGTGGCGTTATGTGCTTGGAATGCTTTTCCTCCCTCCTGTCGTGGAGGTGTACAGAATGAGTCTGGCATGGAAAAAAGGGGAAGCTCCTGTCGTCCCCAGAGCGCCCCTGGCACCAGTACAGCAACCTTCATGCTGACGGCACTGGAATTTCCTGGTGAGAAGCGATTTGTTTTCTTGATTAGAATGTAAACACTTGCAGAAGTTGTGGGTCTGCTCTCACGTGAGTTTTATTATAGACTTTTCCATTTGTAAACATCTTGCCTTGAGCCTGAGGAAGAAATGTGATAACTCCAGGCTTCCCAAGAGAGGTACACATTTGGTTTCTTTCTGGGATAAAATTAATATGTCTTAGCATCCTTCTCTGAGAATGTCCCCCTCATTCTTTTTTTTTTTTTTTGTGCGTGTGGTTGTTGTTTCCTATGCCTTTTAATATGTTTTGATACATTTGCTTTTTACACAATTGACACTTCCCAAAAAACTCTCAAACAATGCCTTCCTGTAGTGCATATTTCCCCAAAGTAGATGATTAACTAAAAAAAAGGACTTGTCTTTTAATTCTGGGAACATGGCAGTGACATGAATCATGGGTTTGCCTGGAGTTTTGTTACTTCTCGGTCTTGGCTGTACTTAAATTGTTTTAATTGTCATGTGTATCGTTCTCTTGGTTCTTCTTTCTTTACATCACATCATATCAGTCTTTCCTTGCTTTTCTGAATTTTTCATATTCATCTCTCCTTATGACATGGTAATATTCCATCACATTCATATACCATTGTTTGTTTAGCCATTCTTTAATTTGGGGCATATATCTTGTTTCCAGCTTCTTGTTATCATAAATCATGCTGTGATGAACATTTTTGTACTTAATGGATCTTTCTTATTGTCAGTAGCATCATTTGAGTATAATCTCAGTAATGGAATCTTTGGATCAGATAGTATGAATGACTAAATAATGTCTCTTGCTTCATATCAAATTGTTCTTCAGAATGGATCCACGGTCCCACCAGTAATAAATCAGTCTTTTTCTTCCCATAGCCCCTTCAACATTAAATTTTCTCATATTTTATATTTTTACTAGCTTGAAAAGTATGAGTGATGTCTTAGAATTATTTTAATTTGTACTTTCCTGATTACTAGTAATTTTGAACTTCTTTCAGTTAGTTATTGAGAGCTTGTATTTCTTTTTTTGAGAACCATTGTTCATATTCTTTGTCAATTGGTCAGTTAGGGAATAGCTCTTAATCTTATGTGTTTGTATCAATTCCCTATACATTTTTAAAAGTCTAACTTTTATTAGATATTTGATATTTAATGCAAATACTTCCCAATATAAACACATTTTATTTCTTTTTTAAAATAAATTTTCATTGATATATTTTGTTTTTATGTCATTTACTTTTCCAATAATGTCGGCTTTTTCCAGAAGGCTATACCTTAAAACACTAAAGAGTAGGAAGATAGCCAGGTCAGCAAAACTCACTGACATTTTGAAAAAGCCTTGACATTAAATGCAGTGTCCCACACCTCTATTAAGAAGCAGGGGAAGCACCTTCTCATATCTCTTCTTTGGAGTTAAGCTTAGTTATTATAATTTCATAACAATCAGTTTTGTTAATCTATATATTTTTCAATAGTTCCAATTGATTAATTTTATTTGTGGAAAAGCTTTAAAATATTATGTAGTTGATATTACCTGTTTTATTTTTCATTATCTCTTCTCTCCTTTGTATGGGATTAATAATAAGATTCCAATGTCCTTTAATTTTTTTTAGTGGTGTGACTTTTTATATTTAAATTCTTTATTCATGTGGAATTTATTATGATGCATGATATAATATGCTCAGACAAGCTTTTTTTGTTGTTGTTTTTTTTGTCAGTCTATTTCTTAGTTTTCCCAGTAGATCCTGTCATAATGTTCATTCCTGAATAGCTTGTTTTCTTAGGTCCTTCCTTCTTACTAATTAGACAGGAGGTAGTCAAGGATGGTGACTGGGCAGGACACTCCCCTATTTAATCAGTCCTTTTCTGGAAGTTAGTATAATACTCTGTACAATGTTCTCCTTGTTCTGTTCATTTCACTTTGCATGAATTCATGTAAGTCTTCCCAGGTTTTTCTGCAACCATCCTGCTTGTCATTTCTTGTAGTACAATAGTATACCATCACAATCATATATCACAACTTGTTCAGCCATTCCCCTGTTGATAGGCATCTCCTCAGTTTCCAGTTCTTTGCCACCATAAAAAGAGCTGCTATAAATATTTTTTGTAGAAATAGGCTCTTTTCCCTTTTCTTTGATCTGTTTGGGGTACAGACCTAGTAATGATATTGCTGGGTCAAAGGATATGTACAGTTTTATAGCTCTTTAAGTGTAGTTCCAAATTGTTCTTCAGAATGGTTAGATCAATTCACAACTCCACCAGTAGTGCATTAGTGTCCCTATTTTCCACCTCCCCTCTAGAATTTGCCATTTTCCTTTTCTGTTATATTAGCCAATCTGATGGATGTGAGGTGGTATCTAGAGTTGTTTTAGTTATTTAGAGCATGTTTTCATATGACTGTTATATATTATTGTCATTCATAGAGCATGTTTTCATATGACCGTTATATATTATTGTCATTCTCTCCAATAAAATTATTTATTGTTTTTATGACTTGTTCTTTAACACACTCATTCTTTAGATAAGCTTATTTAGTCTTCACTTCAATTAATTTTTAATCTGTTTCATGGTCTCTCATTAAATATAATTTTATTGTACTACATTTGAAAAGGATGCATTTAATATTTCTGTTTTTCTGCATTTAATTTTAAGATTTTTATGCCTCAATTTATGGTCAATTTTTATAAAGGTACCATGTACCACTGAAAAAAGGTATATTCCTTTCTATTCCCATTCAATTCTCTTCAGATATCTTAACATATCTAGCTTATCTAAGATTCTATTCATCTCCTTGACTTCTTTCTTATTTTTTTGTTGGACTTGCCTAGTTATCTTTTTTTAAAAAATGGACGTATAATTTTATTCATTTATTATTTAATAGTATTTTGTTTCCCCCAATTATATGTCAAGACAATTTTAACATTCATTTTTAAAAGATTTTGAATTCCAATTTTTTTTCCCTCACTCTTCTCACCCTCTTCCTAAAATGGTAGGCAATTTGATATAGCTTATATATGTGCTATCATGTAAAACATATTTCTATATTAGTCACAGTTATGAAAGAAGAAACAGATTAAAAGGAAAAACAAAACATGGAAAAGAATAAAGTAAAAAAAGTGTGCTTCAAACTGCATTCAGAGTCCTTCAGTTCTTTATCTGGATGTGGATAGCATTTTCCTTTGTGAGTCCTTTGTACTTGTCTTGAATCATTGTGTTGCTCTGAAGAGCTGAATCATTCATAGTTGATCATCACACAATGTTGCTGATACTATGTGACTTTTCCTGGTTCTGCTCATTTCACTTTACATTAATTCATACAAGTCTTTCCAGGTTTTTCTGAAGTCTGCGTGTTCATCATTTTTTATTGCACAGTAATAAAATTAATTAAAAATTAATTAAAATTCATTACTCTCATATATTACAGCTTGTTCAGCCTTTCTCCAGTTTATGGACGTCCCCTCAATTTCCAATATTTTGCCACCATGAGAAGAACTCTTATAAATATTTTTGCACTTGTAGGTCTTTTTTACTTTTTTATAATCAATTTTATAATCTATTTTTATAATCAATTTTATAATAAAATGCAGACCCTAGTAGTGGTATTGCTAGGTCACAGTTTAGTTCCCCTTTGGGCATAATTTCAAATTCCAGAATGGTTGGATCAATTCACAACTCCACCCACAGTGCATTAGTGTCTCAATTTTCCCACATCCTCTGCAACATTTATCATTTTTCTTTTTTGTCATATTAGTCACTCTGATAGATGTGAGGTGGTACCTCAGAGTTGTTTTAATTTGCATTTCTCTGATCAATAGTGATTTAGAGCATGTTTTCATGTGACTATAGATAGTTTTGATTTCTTTGTCTGAAAACTGCCTGTTAAGTTATTCTTGGTTGCAAGTCCAGCTCCTTTGCTCTTTAGAATATATTATTCTGTGACTATCAGTCTTTTATTGCAGAAGCTGCTAACTCTTATGTTATCCTAACTGTAGCTCCACAGCATTAATTTTTTTTCCCTCATTGCTTGTAGTATTTTCTCCTTGACCTGGGAGCTTCAAAACTTTACTGTGATGTTCCTGTGAGTTTTTATCTTGGGGTCTCTTTCAGATGGTGATCAGTGGATTTTTTCTATTTCTATTTTATCCTCTCATCCTAAAACTTTGGGCCAATTTTCCTTAATAATCTCTTGAAGTATAGTGTCTAAACTCTTTTTTTGATCATATCTTTCAGGTAGTCCAAGAATTCTTATATTGCCTCTCCTTGATATATTCTCCAGGTTAGTCCTTTTTCTAATGAGATATTATACATTCTCTTCTATTTTTTTTTCATTCTTTTGATTTTACTTTATTATTTCTTGGTGTCTTATGAAGTCATTAGCTTCTCCTTGCCCAATTCTAATTCTTAAGGAGCTATTTTCTTCTGTAAGTTTTTGGATCTCTTTTTTTAAATGGTTGACTTTCTCTTCATAATTTTCTTGATTTTCTTGCATTATTCTTTTTTTCTTCTATTTTTTCTTCAGCCTCTCTTATTTGATTTTTAACATCCTTTTTTAAACTCTTTTTGGACTTGTGACGATTTTGCTTTTTTCTTTGAGATAGAATATATGTTTTAATTTCACTCTCTTCTGAAGTTGAACCCAGACCTTCTCTATAGTAGTTATCTATGGTCAGGTTCTTTCTCTTTTGCTTACTAATTGTTATCATAATTATTATTATTATTAACAGCTTATTTACTTGCCTATTAACTTTGTGTTAAAGTTGGGCTTTAGTTCTGAGATATGAGGGATGATAATCTCAGGCTTCAGAGTTTTGTGCTACTGTTTTCTGAGCCCTATTTCAGGTATTCCTCTTTGCCCCTGAGTCACAACGAAGGTGGTGCTATCACCACAAATGCTCTTGTTTTCTCCTGAAGCTGCAAACTTCAGCTCACCCCTCTGCCCTGAAACCAAAACCAGGGACTCTGTGAGTGCCCACAGCCATCAGGATCCTCATCCCTGCCCTCTGTGACCACACTGACCAGTGTGTGCTCCCTTCTCCTCACTCACAGCACAGCCTGGTACTGTTTCAGGTCAGCATACCAGGACCTGCAGTCTTCCCCTGATCTGTTGTCCAACCCCAACACTGTCGGTGAAGCAAAAATTCCTGAAGCTGAGTCTGCCACTGAAGCAGCTGCCCCCAGGGCTTGTTGTTTGTTGATTTGGCAATAACTTCCCTGAGGCATTTGCACTTCAGTCAGGCCAAGCCAGGGCACCTGGGAGGTGAGGTCCTTCCTAAGATCTTCCCAAGTTTTTGTAGGTGGACAGCTGCTTTACCTCAACTTTTAATTATTTCTGCCACCCAGACTTCACTTTCAGGTGTTATTTTGCATTGTTTGTGTGGGAATTTATGAGAGCTAGGTAATTTCCTGCCTTATTCCACCATCTTCCCAGAATCTTCTTCTGAAATGAGGCTTTTATCAGAGAAACTTTCAGTAATAATTTTTTTCTTTACTCTGTCATTTTGGCTCCAACCCTGGAAGTCCCATCACCTCTGATTCTCAAATGCTTCTCCCCTGTCATATTCTCCTCACCTGTGTGTCTGTCTTCCATCCTTCTTCATTCAAGTACCACTTGTCTGTCCCCAGCCCCTGTGTGTCTCCCATCTTCTCCTTTCTGTGTCTATGTCAGGCCCCCACGTGTCTGCCCCCTGTGTGTCCTTCCTCTCAGTTAAGCCCATGTATGCCTCCTGCTCTCACTTCTCTAGCTTGGCCTCCCACATGTCCTTGAACCCATGTGCTGGGCCCTTGTCTCCCTTTCTGCTTCCCTCCCTTCCCCATCTGTGAGCAAATTTGTATTATGTAAAAATCGCTTTATGTAGATGTCTGCAGAATGATCCACTTATGTAATGCAAGGACTATTCATCCTGTGGAACATTGATGGTTGTCTGCCTTTGCAAACAAATGAGGGAGTTGAATTTTCTCATCTCTTCTTCAGGTCCAACCCATTTCACAGTTTCATAGCATTCACTTTCCCTTTTATTTTCTCTCTTTTCACTTAGCGTTGTTATAATTATTATGTACATTGTTTTCCTGTTCTGCTTTCTTTATTTTACAGGATCTTTTTTTACTACTATGTGTGAAAAAATTATCATTGATAAAATGCTGCAGCCTACATACACACCCATGACATATCTTTCTGTTGCCCTTTAGGGTCAGTTTTAATTCTCCTGAGATCATAATGTTCCACATCCATAATATCTATATAATATCAATATATGGAATAATATCCATATAACATTAACAAGAGATTACCAGTGTTAAAATATATGGGCTTTGGCAATGAGTTGTAGGTTGAGATCACTGATAGTGCACCAGGTTTTTTACGAATGTCGTCAAACCTCCTTTCTTCTTCCCTTTCAATCCTGGTCCCTGATCTTTGTCTGCAGGTACCTAAGACATCTGTAATGACGGGCTAACTCTGGATTGCTCGTCCAAATGCATGTCATCTCGTGGAGGTCTAAAAAACATATGGATTTTAAGGTCTCTTTGAGATCCATAAAGTCCTTATGCCACAGGCTTCTTCTGCTTTAGACAGATTTCTACCCTCCACAACAGAACCCTCCATATCTGGAACCTTCCATGGTTGGATCTTTTTTAACTTCTTCTTCTTCTACTAACCTCATCAGCTCCTTTGGGTTTAACTATCATCTCTATGCAACTGACTCCCATATCCGTATACGTAGCCTTTGTCTTTCACCTGTGCTACATCACCAGATTCTTATTTGACATTTCGTATTGGATGTCCCTGAGACATCTTAAGCTCAATATGTCCAAAACTCAACTGATTATCTTTCCCAAATTCTTCCCTCTTCTAAGCTTCCCTATTTTTCTGTTGAAGGCATCTCTATCCGTATAGTCTTCTGGTTGTAACCTTGGCATTAACCTCCTTCACTCTACCTACCAATCAGTAGCCGAATCTTGCCATTTCTAGCTTTGAAATATCTCTCGCATTCAACCCCTTCTCTCTACTCACACAGCTACCACCTTAGTTCAGGCCCTCATCACCTCTCACCTAAATTATTGCAACCACCTTCTAATTAGTCTCCATGCCTCACATCTCTCACCACTCTAGTACAACCTCCACACTGCTGCCAAAGTAATTTTCCTTAAACACGGATCTGGCCATGTGACTTCTCAACTCAGTGAACTCCAATGGCTTCTTGTTACCTCTAGGAGAGAACATAGAACACCCCTCCACCATCTGTTCCTGATCCATCTTTGAAATTTCATTAAACATTATCTCCCATCCAGCATTTTGTGACATAGCCTCCCTCTATTCCACACACAATTCTCCATCTTTAGTGTCTGAGCTTTTGCACTCTTCATCCCCCATGCCTGAAATGTGCTCCATCCCTACCTCTGCCTCAAAGAGTTGCTCTCTTGCTTCAAAACACAGCTCAAATGCCATCCTTTTTTCACTAAGCCTTTCCAGATCTTCCAGAAGGCTATTCTCTCCTTCTAAAGCTACCATATATTTAACTACTTTGTCTACATGTATATTATTAACTTAATATTTATGATGTATGTATACATATATATATGTACTTGCCTTCTTCATTAGAACAAGCTTCTGAGAATGGAGATTATTTTGTTCTTTGTGTTTGTACCCACAGAGCCTAGCATAGTTCTAGGCATATGTTAGGTACTGATTAAGAACTTGTTGATTGATTGGTTGGTTCTGTACTAGAAATGTTCAGTATTGTAATCAACCAAGTATCGGTCTCTTGGCCAATACTCATCATCTCTTTGCCTTTGCTGGTAGAGATAGAAAAGAAACAATGAGGCACACCTAATAGAGAATGCAGCCTCTCAGTTCACAAATGGACTATTCCAGTTGGGATATAGATCAGGAGGACTGGAGATGGTCTAGATGTGGGAGACTTTAATCTTTTTAAGCTAAGGTCTTCTCAAGTTCTTACTTTGAATAAGGCAACGCCCATTCAGTGAATAGGCCTCTCTAAGGAGTGAGTCAAGAGATGGCCCCTTTAATAAAAAAAAAAAAATTGAACTGGGAGGGGAAGACCCTTAAGGTTGTTCACCAAAAAAGAAACATTTCCTCTTTACAAGAGGGCCCAAAAAATTACCATTAAGTGGTGCTTGGCCAGGGACCTATTGTCCAATCTATGAGCGCCAGAGTGAATTGAGTTTAAGGCTTGGTCTTTGAGAGGAAAATCTAGCCAGTAAACCCCAAGTTAAGTAGGCAGCTTTCAGCCATCAAAATTTACCTTCCTTTGGGCAAAACACCTTCAGGTAAAGGGATGGGGGAAGTGAGAGGAGAGGAGGGAGGGAAGGGAAGGGGAAAGGAAGGGAGGGGAGGAGTTGCCCAACTGGAACTGGCCAGCTGGGTCTCCATTCAGGCAGCTTGGACTACTCAAGGTTGTGTTTGTCCTTCCTTTTCAAAGAGGACCATGACATCAGGAAGTTGATGACATTACTTGTAATTGACTTTGATTTGAGTGAGGGAGGGCTGTGCAAGGTCACCAGCCTCACCTTCTGCTCCAGAGCCATCTGGGTCCAGTGGTGAGATATAGATCAGGAGGACTGGAGATGATGAAAGTGAGGCTGGTGACCTTGCACAGCCCTCCCTCACTCAAATCAAAGTCAATTACAAGTAATGTCATCAACTTCCTGATGTCATGGTTCTCTTCGAAAACGAAGGACAAACACAACAACAACAGTTCTAGTTGGGATGCAATTCTTATCTATTTGATTTTTGCTTTGTGGTTATATCTATCAAAGAATCTTGGGTGATCTTAACATATGCATGGGAAACACCTTATTGGAGGAGTGTCTTTATTGGCACTGTGATTTGGTTCACTGAGTTGGATATTAATTTTTTTGTAGTTAACAAATGATAAACAAAGCAGGATCTTGTGTTTTCTATACCTCTCAATTATATAACTATGTAGAAACAATTTATTATAGGAAAGCATCTGGGAAAGTTTCTCTGTTTCTTTTTTGTTTTCATCAAGAATATAATTTACATTCAGACCATTCTTATATAGGTTTTAGAGTTAAAGAAGTAGGCATATTTTAATGATTACTGATTTATATTTTTGCTAAAGGCCAGTGTCTTTCTGATTATAATAATTTCTTTTAGCCATTTAACCATTATGAAACAGTTGCTACTGTGAAGAGGCGTAAAGTGTTTAGAAACCACTTCTGTCAGCAATTTTAATCTTCTTGTCAAGTATAGACACATTGTAGCCAAAGGTAACATCTGTTTAGAATACTGGCTACTGTGCAGGTCATTATTGAAGATGATGACAGATTATAACAATATTGTTTTACAATACAGTAAAAAAAATGTGGAGGAGAAAACAGAATAAACCTACAGAAAGTTTGGCACAAAACTCAACTAAAACATATCATCCTGCATAGGTATAAAGTGGAAAGGTAACAAACAGATGTGAAATGAAACAGTTCTGCCAGTGTTGCTCTAGAAAGATTTTCTTAGTATAGATATTAGTGGAACCATTGACGTTTGGGGTCAGCACCCATTGTGCAGTATGAGAAGGTAGAAATAGCATTCAAAAATGAAATTGGGAAGAGTGTCTGGGCCTAACCAAACTATAGATAGAGTATATCTGTGCTAGAAGCAATATGACTTTTCGAGTACTTAGGGACTGATTTTAAAATATTTCAAGGATGGGAAGATTCAGTTCAACTATACAAGCTTTTTTTTTTTAGGCAATTAGGGTTAAGTGACTTGCCCAGGGTCACACAGCTAGTTAGTGTCTAGTGTTTGGTCTGAGGCCAGATTTGAACTCAGGTCCTCCTGACTTCAGGGCCAGTGCTCTTTCCACTGCGGCACCCAGCTGCTGCACAAACATTTGTTTAACACTTGCTTTTTACAAGGTACTAAGGAACATGATACTATGTTAGATTCTGGGAGTACAAAGACCAACAAATCTGCCCTAGTACTCAGGATGCTTACCTTATACTGACTGTATTGAACATATATTGAATGTATTGAACCATGTATAATCCAAGGTAGTTTGATGAGGAAGAAATCATACTTGGAGGGATTAGGAAAGACAGAAAGTGTTACAATCATCAGAAAGTTGGCCACGAGGGTTTTTTGTTTGTTTTGTTTTGTTTTATCAGGAGGAGTTTGAAATCAACAAAATATTATATGGCTTTCAAGCCTGAGTCATCCCTTTTTACCTCCACAGTATCAGTATCAGAAAAGGGGGCACAGAGTACTAGGCATGACTCTAGAGGTGGGCCTGAGATTTTTTTTTTGTTATATTCTCCAATTAAAAGTGGGGGGGCCCTTCATAATTTTGACAGAGCCACTTTTAAAGGCAGGAGGAGCATCAGGCAAAAAATTGCTTTTGCATGTAGTGTTGGAAAAAATTCACTTGCCTTCATCAATACTTCTTTTAGGTGAAACCAGCTTCATTGACTTGTAAGTCATATAGTACTTACTGCTGTTAAGATGGTCTTACTTGGAGAAGGGAAGGAGTTCTAATTAGAGGAAAGAAGTGTTTGTAAGATGAGTTCATTCCAAAGGGCTCTTTCAAGCAAAAATTTTCTGTGTAATTCATAGCCATTCAAAAAGCCTGTGTTTTGGGTGATTTGTCCTGAAATGCTGCTGTGATCTTAGAGATAGAGATTTGTTACATTCTTCCCCCAACAATTTAATTTCTCCAAATTTTAGCTTAAGAAATAAATTGTACTATAGTAATCTACTATTTTGATAAACCCGAAAACCCCAGCTTCTGGGATAAGAACTCACTATTTGACAAAAACTGCTGGGAAAACTGAAAAATAGTATGGCACAAACTAGGCATAGACCAACATCTTACATCATATACCAAAATAAAGTAAAAATGGGTGCACAATTTAGATATAAAGGCTGATACTATAAGCAAACTGGGAGAGCAAGGAATAGTTTATCTGTCAGATTTATAGAGAACAGAAGAACTTAAACTAGAGATAGAAAACATTATGAAATGCAAAATTGATAATTTTGATTGCATTAAATTGAAAAGTTTGTACACAAACAAAGGCAATGCAACCAAGATTAGGAGGGAAACAGAAAACTGGGAAAGAATTTTTACAACCAGTGTCTCTGATAAATGCCTCATTTCTAAAATATATAGAGAACTAAGTCAACTTTATAAGAATACAAGTCATTCCCCAATTGATAAATGGTCAGAGGATATGAACAGGTAGTTTTCAGATGAAGAAATTAGAGCTATCTATAGTTATATGAAAAAATGCTCTAAATCACTATTGATTAGAGAAATGCAAATCAAAATGGCTCTGAGGTACCACATCACACCTATCAGATTGACCAACATGACAAAACAGGAAAATATCAAATGTTGGAGAAGATGTGAGAAAATTGGAATGCTAATGGATTGTTGGTAGAGTTGTGAACTGATCCAACCATTTGGAAGAGCAATTTGGAACTATGCCCAAAAGGCTATAAAATGGTGCATACCCTTTGACCCAGCAATACCACTTCTAGGTCTGTATCCCAAAGAGATCACAAAAATGGGAAAAGGATCCATATGTACAAAAATATTTGTAGCAGCTCTTTTTGTGGTGGCCAAGAACTGGAAGTTGAGAGGATGCCCATCAATTGGAGAATGACTGAACAAGTTGTGGTATATGAATGTAATAGAATACTATTGTGCTATAAGAAATGATGAGCAGGCAGACTTCAGAAAAACCTGGAAAGATTTGTGTGGACTGATGTTGAATGAAGTGAGCAGAACCAGGAGAACGTTGTACACAGTAACAGCCACATTATGCAATGACTAACTTTGATAGACTTAGCTCTTCTTAGCAATGCAAGGATCTTAGACATCTACAAAAGTCTCATGATGGAAAATGATATCCACATCCAGAGAAAGAACTATGGAGCCTGAATGCAAATTGAAACATATTTTTTGCTCTTTTTTTTCCTTCTGTTTTGTTTCTTCTTGTGGTTTCAGTTTTTGTTGTCTCCCTGACTTTAAAAAAAAGAAAGACATATTGCTATTTAGTAAAAAAAAAAAATCACAGTGATTATTGAATGATTTCCAGGTGCTTTGTTCACTGGAAAATTAATTTAACTTGATGACCAAAAGTTTGGTATTTTAATGCATCAGATGACAAGAAAATGCCCTTGTCTGTGATGAAGCTCAGAGTCTGATGCTCTCAACATCAGGGATAAAATAAACCTTACTCTCCAGTGGAAAAATCTGAAACATCAAGTGCTTCCCACTAGAAATGATATATATCTCATAGACTTTAAATTTTCTGACTATAACATCAAAGCCCAGGAACCCGAGAGATTAAAGTATATTTTTTAATCTGTTTGATGAGCAATGTTTTCCCTTCATGGTACTGTGTTAGAGATTCAGCCTACCTCTTCCCTTTGGTTTCACCTGTCTTTATCTTCCTTTTTTTCAGAGAAGTGGAAAGTATCACTTTCTGAAAGTGGAAGGAGGCCTTGATAGCTTGTTCACTTAAAGGCCGCTGTCAGCCCACGCAGTCATCCTTTGGCCTCTTTCCATTGTCTGTCCCAGGGGAGGCCACACTTCATCTCACTGCCACTGCTTCCCAAGAACACCATTACTTGGAAAGTGGAGGATGGTGGGTTGGGGTTCAGTGGCTTTCTCGACTCCAACAATATCGTGCAAGCAGGAAGACAGTAGTTTTTTTCCCAAATTTGGACAAATGCTTAATCTTTCACCTTAGAAATGATTTATCTTAACTACCTTGTATGCTTTATTGGGAGAAGTGCTTGTGTCACTTAAAAAAAAAGCAATGTATGGTCTAGCAAAACATATACAAAATGTTGTTTTCTTTTGCTTAATGTTTTTAACTTGAGTTGTCCTTTCTCAGTAGTTTCCCTTCCTTCGATGGGAAATGAACTTCTGCAGTTTTATTTTTTGATAAAGTAAAAGACCCATTAATTTCTTTGTTTCTTTTTCTTTTTTTTTTATCAGAGATGGTGTTTTACTTGCATTTGTCACCATTATCCTTAGAAATTAAGATGGCATAAGACTTTTGCATGTTTAACATTTGATGAAAATCATTCTTAGTGTAGAAAATTCTTTCCTCTTCTAGGTCATCTTAAGATATGACCTTTAGCTGCTTCTTAGACCACTTAAATTACAGGGAGAGGAGCAGAAGAGCCATAGTAATGCAGATCTCCCAGTATAACATCTCATTACTTTTAAAAATGCTTTATGTTTAAAGCAGGTGTTGCAGGATGGAAGGATAGTGCTAGTGAATAGTTTGGCAACTCACTAAAATATCTTAAATTGTCTCCGTTAAACATGCAGCATCTTTAGAGGTCAGGCAGAGCTGAAACGTGAACAGCTGTATAACAAGCATCCTAGATTGTTTTTAATTGTGTTCCCTTTCTCTGGCAGCAGTCATTCTTGTATATATTGTCAAGAACCTTTCCATTGAGCACAAGTACACCATACTTGGAGGTCAAATACTTAACCCCACTGCATGGTTACAATGAAAATGGACCCTTTTGTTTTCATTAATGTGTACTGCAGTAGTAGTATACAGGGAGAATGGAAGACTAGAGTGTTCACCAAGCTGAAATAACTTATTATAAAAGTGTCACAAAGACACCATATTTTTGTTTCCATACAACAGTGATTTAGCATTCGCCTTGTGCATCCATCCACAAGCCAGTATATTCATTTATCAATGGGTAGAATTTTTTTGTACTGTTTTGCTCCTTTGACCTGGGTTACTTTTTACTGACCCTACCAAATTGCTTTTAAAAAATTTCTTTCTGCTGTCAGTGGTTAAAGCAGCTTGGTGTCTGTGAAATCCACCCCCACTCCCCCCCTTAACACTTTACATCCCTGGTTACAAGACAACACCTGTTACTGTAGTGAACCATAAAAATCACCAGTGTTAAATAGCACTATTAAAAGGAAATATGCTTTCTCTTAACATGTAGGAATGGCTTCTATTAATGAAATAAGATGGACAGTTTTATATATAAATATATGTATATATAATATAAACATATGTCTGTGTATACACATGTGTGTCTATATATTCTGGTTTTAATCAAGGAAGTTATGTTTGTTGTTTTATTTTGATTTTGCCAGAATTCATAGTGATGATGCAAAAAATTTGTCTTTCTATGGGTTAGAAGGGTGAGCCAAGATTAAGTAGCTTCATTCAGCAAACATTAAATATAAGTCTGAAACATGAAGGCTGCTTTGTTATTGAAACAAAAAAAAAATAGCAGCAGGTGGTACACCCGAACACAGGAGGGGAGGAGGAGATGGCCCAGTGTTGCCCTATTCTTGACCATTTTTTTAATCCTTTCAGAATATGTATTGTCTGACACCCCCCCTCCCAAGTTAAAGTCTTTTCTGCTCATTCTCATGGAGACAATTTCACTATGAAAGCACTATCCCATCACTGGCTCAGTACAACAGTTTATCTTCGTAGATGGAATTTATAACCACTAAACAAAAATAGGGGAGACAATTATCTCTCTAAGATGTGCCAGTAACACTTATTTATCAAAGCAAAACACTGTTTTGAATATGATGAGTTATAGGTAAGAATTTCATGCCAACAGCAGTGGTGGTTTGTGGTCTTCGAATTATATTAATCAAAACAGAAAATTGGCTTTTGTTGATCATGGTGCTCTTAAAGTGAAAGATTTTTTAGTAATGAGATTAGTTCTTCTCAAGCCAAAGTAAAAGTCCTAGCACTCCTTACCCGTTTACTTCAAGTCTCTTAAAAAGAAAGGTATATATCTAAACAGGGCTTAATTGTTAGAGGCAGATTGTTTCTTTCCTCAGCTAAAAAAAAAAAAGAGTATAGATTGATGCTTTTCTTTTATGAGTCCACATGTGAAGCTCTGAATTGAGTCTATTCCAGTGGTCTCTAAATACAGGATTTGATTGTTTTCGTAGATATGCCTTTAATTATTGGTTTTGTACTAATTGCGTGTGTGTGTGTGTGTGTGTGTGTGTGTGTGTGTGTGTGTGTGTGTG